>NW_019739976.1:62389-64663 GCF_002891405.2 Cryptotermes secundus
TGTGTTTGTGTACAGGTAGAGGCCTTGCGACGAGCTGATCACCCGCCCAAGGAGTCCTACAGAATGTGTAAGATCTAGAAAAACTTAAGTGAACGGAGAAGTTCATGGAGGTAGGCCTAGGCCCACTGGGACTGTAGTGCCAAGGAAAAAAAAATATTATTAAAGTAAAACTATCCCTGTAACAGGCCGTGGAGGCCCATAGGGCTGTGAGACGTTGAGGGTCCCACATTATCTAGACAATCGGCTCAAAGTTGGCGGTAATGTTGCCAGCCTTACGCGCCGGCCGCTCTTTACTCCCCAGCAAAATTATTTAATTAATTACAGCGATTTAATTAACAGCTCTAATACACCAGTTTCAGTGTTAATATATGAATTCTAATCATACGCAGTAAAGTCCTTGCTCATATAAGTTCCACTTCCTAACCATTTACCTTCTTCACTTACCAACACTTTACTCTGTATCAAACGTACCTCTATGACTAGGGTGAGCAGGCATCTCTTGGGAGCCTCCAAAGCAGGAAATTACTTCTGTCCCCCTTTCACCATATAGTTTATTTCACTTTTTCCACCTTCTCTCTCTCTCGTTCTCTCGTTAATCATCCTTCAAAGAGTTCATTTTAAAGACTTGTAGATGCACAAATAAAGAAGGGAACAAACCCTAAACAAGTGTCGTTATTGGCAGAGCAAAACAAATTAAGCGAGCAGCGCAATATGTTGTAGCTTCCGGAATTGGAAAGTATCTGCATTTTTCGTTTCTTGTCTCGGTCCGTTACCCGATGCCCTTTGTGTCCGTTCGGAAATGCCTGTTCAAAAACTACCTTCATTCTAACTCAGTACTCAAGGACTCGAGTTAATGGAGTTTTCTTTTCAAAGTTCAACGATAAATGGAAGCCTATCCAAACATAAGTAACCTCACCTGAACCTGTCCTTCCTCCTGAAACGCACTCACGGAATTACCGCTCAGCTTTACGGTCCCGAACAAAGTTCTTCCGCATCTGATCAAGATATAGAGACTGTAACGAAAGAATATCTGTAACTTATGAATTGGGAAATATAACGAAACCGTCTTGGTTTATTTTAACTCATCAACCCAACATTAACCTCGAAAGACTAAGTAGAACTACGATAACAGATCTCCGCTAAGAACTTGCACCCCCTTAATATTTCAGCTTTGTTCCTACATCCAGACATTTCAGCATTGTCATACGAGAGGCACGTAAGCATCTGACAAACCTCCGGCTCAATACAGGGATCGAACCCGGGGCCTCAAATCCTACATAAGATGTATTTATTTGTTTAACGACGCTGTCAGTAGCTGAGGCTCTATGGCTTCGAGCAGTATGGTGATTAATGAGTGATGAATTCAAGGAGAAACGGAAGGAAGTGACCGTGTGGTCTATTTAAAGGTATTGTTCGTCTAGGTCGAGGGGGGGGGGAAAATGAAAATCCTCAGTGGGATAGTAGGTGTTTGGGTCGAGGTTCGAACCGGGAACATCCACAATACAAGCTAGAACCGTTACCGCTTGACCCACCCTGCTCAGTGGTGCTGAGATGTTGCCAGCAAGCCAGACACCCCAGTATGTCCCACGATTCGCGAAATTCAGCTTCTGTATATAGTATATACGTGTATACTACTTGTAGCTTGTTTCAGTGTTTGTTTGGAGCGCACAAACAGCCCCGTCAAGTTATCTGCTCCCTCGACGCCGAGAATTGAATCGGTGATGTGTCCAATATGAAACAGCATTTTCAGTGGATCTGGTAGGTACATAATTTGTCCAATTGGGTCTGAGTTCGTCGCAGCGGTAGCTATGAGTAGTGTTGTCTCCTGGGCTCTGATTGCCTACACGGCGGCCCTCTCCAGGCGACAGTACTTTTCAACCTTGCACTGCTCTTAATCCATATGAGGACTTAATTTAAGGCTGGAGGGACGGAGATAGGACCAGGCCGAGATTCGAAGTGGGGATCTCCGTAATGCGATGCAGGAACGCGGTTTGCTGACCCCTATGTAGGTGAACGAATAGGAATTTAGAACATGTGGTAGCCGTGGATCTGTGGCGTCAGCTGGGTGTCACGTCACGCGCAAATTGTAATCTTTGTCGCCAGAATAAAACTGCATTCGCTGGTGGCCACTGTGTCAGGTTGTACAAATTTCCGGACAGTTAGAGGCTGGTACGAAGCTTGAAGCAGCGGCTGTTTCGCATTACCTCATGTAACATGACATGCAATTGGTGTTGAGTTCACGTACTGTCTAGCGTCTTCAAAGGATTCGCCAAA
>NW_019739976.1:68891-95628 GCF_002891405.2 Cryptotermes secundus
GTTTGGGTCGAGGTTCGAACCGGGAACATCCACAATACAAGCTAGAACCGTTACCGCTTGACCCACCCTGCTCAGTGGTGCTGAGATGTTGCCAGCAAGCCAGACACCCCAGTATGTCCCACGATTCGCGAAATTCAGCTTCTGTATATAGTATATACGTGTATACTACTTGTAGCTTGTTTCAGTGTTTGTTTGGAGCGCACAAACAGCCCCGTCAAGTTATCTGCTCCCTCGACGCCGAGAATTGAATCGGTGATGTGTCCAATATGAAACAGCATTTTCAGTGGATCTGGTAGGTACATAATTTGTCCAATTGGGTCTGAGTTCGTCGCAGCGGTAGCTATGAGTAGTGTTGTCTCCTGGGCTCTGATTGCCTACACGGCGGCCCTCTCCAGGCGACAGTACTTTTCAACCTTGCACTGCTCTTAATCCATATGAGGACTTAATTTAAGGCTGGAGGGACGGAGATAGGACCAGGCCGAGATTCGAAGTGGGGATCTCCGTAATGCGATGCAGGAACACGGTTTGCTGACCCCTATGTAGGTGAACGAATAGGAATTTAGAACATGTGGTAGCCGTGGATCTGTGGCGTCAGCTGGGTGTCACGTCACGCGCAAATTGTAATCTTTGTCGCCAGAATAAAACTGCATTCGCTGGTGGCCACTGTGTCAGGTTGTACAAATTTCCGGACAGTTAGAGGCTGGTACGAAGCTTGAAGCAGCGGCTGTTTCGCATTACCTCATGTAACATGACATGCAATTGGTGTTGAGTTCACGTACTGTCTAGCGTCTTCAAAGGATTCGCCAAATACCGAAGCCTACTTTTTCGACGTAACTTCCCCTCTTAAGTAACTCTGAAGAACAGGGTCACTAGTGAGAAGCTAATAGTTGTTCCTCTGTGCGGAGGTTGCGGAAAGAAGCCCCACGTCCCTCTCCAACCGTTCCGCTTCCCCCTCCAGCGGAACTCCTTTGTTCCCGTCCAATCGTCTAGCCATGTTTGTAGCGAGAAATTCATCGGGATGATTGACATAGGCCAGAGGGGGCTGAAGGGAAATAGCCAGACTAGCGCGTTTTAGCGATTAGGCTATAGGCTAGATAACCGGACAATAGGAGTTCGATTCCTACCAGGACCCCGAGATCTTTTTCTTTCCTCAGCCACCTAGCCACTGGGTACCGGTGCTCTTTCCTCTGAGGCAAAGCGGCCGGGGCGTGATGCTCACCGGTCACATCTGTTGTCAAGGCATTTCGACGCTCGGGAAAACCTGAAGGGAATAGGAAACTTGAGAGACCTAAGCATAGACGAGAGGATAATCTTAAAATAGATTTTACAGAAACAGGATGTCACGTGGACTGGATTTATCTGGCTCAGGATAGGGACCAGTGATGTGCCGCTATGAACACGGTAACAAAGGTTTCATCCTTGAACAGATTAGTGTCTTAGCTTCTCGAAAAGAACTCTGCTTCGTGGAGGTGCATCTCGTTATCCCTTCGAACTGAAACGGCCGCAGATTTTTGTGTGTTCTGTGAGATTAGATGGACACACAAACGACAGAATAAAGTGTTCATGTCTGGAATCCTTTAACGTTAGATAATATTAAAACGGTTCCTGTAGCCTATCTAAAATGGTCACCTTTCGAGGAGGTAAATTAACCTAATCTGTGTGTCACTGCGAAGGACAGAACAAACGAAACTACGAGTATTTAGTTCCTGCTGTTGACGTAAGTGGCAACACTGTCAACCACTGCCGCTCAGACTGTCCGCGCTCGAGCGGTGTAGTGATGGTATAATTGGTTGTGTTGTGTGCGTTTGTATGTTTAAACGCCGTGTTTATTAAAATTACTTGTGGTGTTTTAATGGCAGTCACTTAAATAAAGGATGAATTTGTTTTGTGATAATGGGTGAAAAGAATCGAAACGTATTTTCAATACTTTCTGTAGTGGGTAAGAGACAGTGAGACGTGTACAAGAGCATTGAATGGCGGAAGAGAAGAATTTGGCTGTGGAGGGAAGGTATAGATGTGAACATATATGGTGAGTAGTATGCATGTTTATAACACGACGATATGAGGATAATAAGTTGCTTTCTTTGGTGTAACAGAAGTGAATACTGAGAACGTTTTACAGATAAGGGACTTATGTAGGCTTGTACGCCAAATGTCTTTATGTTCTGTGTCGAGAAACCGTTCCGAATGTTAGCTTGGTTGCACGTGTGCGTAAGTGTCATATTGAGTTAAACTGTACAGCTAAAAGTGTTGCGTATTTTGACCTCATGTCGGGAAGATGACGCGTGTGTTACTAAGCTTACTGTTGCGAATATTCGTACCAGGTACCCCATTCAACTTGTTGAGCCTTGACGAACGAAGTAAGTTTAAGGCCGAGGGCACACCAAGGAAACTGGCAACCGCAACGCAACAGCAATTTCCGAGAATTATCAGCCTGACCGTGAAGATTACTGCCTTTAGGATGTGATGTTGTACAGTTTGTCGTCTCTTCGCCCGGTAGTGCTGCATCCATCAACACCGAAGGTGTTGGCAGCAGGTTCCTTCCAAACGCCAACAAACTTTAACCAGACTTCACGGCGTGACACAAAAAAACGTCAGTTCAACCGGCAATTATCTTGACTTGTATTCGGGAAGTGCCTAGTTTGAATCTCTGTCGGACACTGGCAATCCTGACAGGTCTTCTTGTTTTTCTCAGCACCTCCAGACTAATGTTCGAGTGGCAACTCAGGTCATGACGGATTTCTCCCATACCAGTTCACATCCATTTAGTACCCATCCTACGATTCGAAGCTGTATAATGTGACATGCTGAAACGACCCTTAAAACACAAATAAAATACACGGCCTCATCCCAGAAGACACCAGTCGTCGTGTGCATCGCCTTGAGAACTACGAATCTTATAAAGCGGTCCGCCGTCCGAAATCTTCCGCAAGTTTCTATTGTAGAGCGAGCTACATCCGTTTACATGCAGCATCTTGATGACCTGCGTGAAGCCGTTTCCGGCGGTTCCGGAGCAGAGCGCCGCCTCGTGGCGATGGCTTCCCGGCGTCACGCACTGAAGACATGTGGCCCAAGTTCCTTCGTATACAAGGAGAACTTCGGCGCATGGCTTTAGTGGGGAACTTTTCCTCTGTCGAAACTTTCAACACAGACGAATTCTATCCCTCGGAGACTCTCGTCACCAAGTAACTAACTGCAGGCAGCAGGGCCTTTCTTCAGAAACTGATAGTCATCCAGCTGGTCAAAAGTTTTCTAGAATTGTACGAAATCTGAGAGTTAATAACCGTATTCACAAGAGCTCGCCTTAGATTCCGACTTTGAGCGAGATTAATAGAGCCCACAGCCTAACGCCTCATTTATCTAACATCTACTTTAATATTATATTTATGTCTGCTCCTAAATCTCTAATGTCATGTTTTCCTTTCAGGGTTGTCCTGTATGAATTTCCCTTTTCTCCCGTGTTGTGTGTATCTCATTTTCCTTAATTTTATTCCGGTAATAACGTTTTATTCCCACTAAGGGCATAGATGTTTAGTTTGTGTGTGTGTGCATTTTTCTGTGTTTGTGTAGAGGTAGAGGCCTTGCGACGAGCTGATCACCCGCCCAAGGAGTCCTACCGAACGTCTAAGATCTAGAAAAACCGAAGTTCATGGAGGTAGGCCTAGGCCCACTGGGGCTGTAGTGCCAAGGAAAAAAAAAATAAAATAACGTTTTATGGCCGGTCACGGTAGCCGAGCGGTCTAAGGCATGTACTGTCTTCGCTCGCTTGGAAACCGGGATCGTGGGTTCGAATCCCACTCAGGGCATGGATGTTTAGTTTGTGTGTGTGTGCGTTTTTCTGTGTTTGTGTACAGGTAGAGGCTTTGCGACGAGCTGATGACCCGCCCAAGGAGTCCTACCGAATGTTCTAAGATCTAGAAAAACCGAAGTGAACGGAGAAGTTCATGGAGGTAGGCCTAGGCCCACTGGGGCTGTAGTGCCAAAGGGGAAAAAAGTAATTTTTTATGAAGAATATTAATTATGAAATTCCGTCCGTATGTCTCTTCTTTGTTCCCGATCATGGACGCTTGTAAGCAGGCCCATTTGCTTCTCCTGTGTGCTCAGTAATTCTAAAAGCGGTCCAGTTTTGGGGGACTAGTTGGCAGTGGATTAGTAAGGGTACTGGCCGCTGTCGAGACCAGCAAGTTTTAAAGCCCCCTGTGAGTGTTAAGATATTTTTCTTCGGCGCTACTTTCAGATCAGCTGTGAACACTCCTCTATTATCCAGTCCTTACGGGGGCAAATCCGTTGGCCTGTCTCTCCCTTTTACACTTTTATGGTAGTGTTTTGGGAACAGGGAACACTTTGCCTTACGTGAACTGACTCCGAGTTTATATTGCATGAGGCAGACATTCCCTTTCGTGATTATGAATTAGGAAGTTCGGGGTGCGTACAAATGCAGGGGTAGGGTACATGGCCTGGACCAGTGTGATGCGCAGTTGCTTACCGGAAGTTATCAAGCAGTTACGTCACGGCAAGTGTTCAGTTTCTGTATTGCAGGTTGCGATTCTCCTTCGTGCAACACCTAGATAGCAGGATAATATTAAAATACATCTTAAAGAACTAGGATGTTAAACTGTAACGCAACCGTATGCGTTTGTGAATGCGGTAATAGACCTTCGGATTTCGTGAAAAGACGTAGGGAGTGTTTTGAGTAGCTTCTTACGGAGGACTGCTCCCCCTAGTTAGTGGCTGTCCAATTACTTGGCGAGACACAAATTTCCCCTGTGAGGAACGCTGTTCTCGGCTTCCATTAAATTGAAACGGCCCTTGTAAACTGTATGTGGAAAATTAGAAGAATTGCTTTGAAATTCGGAATGGAGATAAATATACATATATATTTTCATTATGCACAAGGCATGTCTCGTGAGGCGGAAGGGAGCGACGCAGTGTAGTCTGCCTACAGGAGAGAAGCACCATATAGACTTGCGTTGTTCCCATTGTGCAAGCTGTCTCTAGCGAGGCAGTGAGCACACAGTGGTGCCAAATTGTAATTAATTGCTTGGCGAACTAATTGAAGTGGCTGCCGCACACAAAAGCAGAAATACATTTTTATTTACAAATAAGATATGAGACTGCTTTCTTCATAGTCACCGCCGTGAAAACCTCAAATCTTACAAGATATGAGACGCCCACCGCATTCAAAACTTACATTGTGTTCGTAATGGCTACGACACTTCGTTGAAGTCTGCGCCCAGCCTCCGTCTTCAGGATTGAAGTGATTGTAACCTCGTTGATTCTCTACAGACGTTTCTACATTACATTTTATTGTCCATCAGTTAGTTCCGTGACAGAATCTGCAGACTTTGCCGACAGTACCGAATATTGCCTCCAACGACCACAATCTAATAGCTGTATTCATTATCTGAAAATCTTGGTTATCAATACCAGAATTTACCACTGATCCTGCATTTGTTTCAGTACAACTTCTGGGACCTTACCTTAAGTTTTCTATATCAGTTTACGGATTTGGTGGGAGCAAGGGGCCACGCGGTAGCGTAGTTGGCTAAGCTAGAAGGTCGCGGGTTCGAGTCCTGATGAGGTTTTTTTTCCCCCTTGGTACTACAGCCCCAGTAGGCCTAGGCCTACCTCCATGAAATTCTCCGTTCACTTCGGTTTTTCTAGATCTTACACATTCGGTAGGACCCCTTGGGCGGGTGATCAGCTCGTCGCAAGGCCTCTACATGGAGACAAACACAGAAAAACGCACACACACACACACAAACTAAACATCCATGCCCTGAGTGGGATTCGAACCCACGATCCCGGTTTCCAAGCGAGCGAAGACAGTACATACTTTAGACCGCTCGGCTACCGTGACCGGCGATGAGGTTATTGGATTTTTTAAATTACGTAATCCTTCCAGCCGCACTATGGCCCTGGGGTCGATTTGAGGTATGGCGCGGCTGGACGATGCGGCGGTATGCACATGCGCAGTGCCTGTACCAGGAATCTTCCTGGAGGATAAAGGGCGGCCGGCCGGCGCGTATGCTGAGAACCTCACCGCGATCTGTGAGCCGATTGTCTAGAAAATGTGGGAGCCTTGATGTCTCACAACCCTGTGGGCCTTCACATCCTGTTACAAGGATAGCTTTACCTTTTTAGTTCCGATCCGTTGCGGCGCCATTGCATTGAGCAACAGAAAGGTGGAAAACTGGAATATAGGCCTGTTCAACAAATCGTAACAATGAAGGAGCATTTCAGTTATCTCATCACTATTTATTGTGAGAAAAATTCGGGTATGAAGCACTGAAATGATATAAATATTGTGGGAATTTTATATGGATTTATATTTTCACGTTCAATGAGAGTAGTTGAAGGTGGCTGGGGATAAAATTTATTTGTTTTAAATTACTGTATTAATAATGTCAGGTGTCCGGGGTTCCGTGACAAATAATTCATGGGTTGCGGATTACACGAAGCTGTTGTATTGGATATCTCATTTACAGTCACAACTACGGTCACTCTGAAATAGAGTCTTCCAGACGATGCGACCTGACTAGCCCGTCGTCTCTGATCTGACCTCTGATCTGGTCTTCTGTGATCTCATCTCTGCTCCGGTCTGACAAGATGTTTATTACTGTTGAACGTTACGGTTTTGTTTTGTTTTTTTTTGTGGGGAACCCTCTCTGACGAGAGGATGGGTCTGTCTTTTTTACATGCTACAGGCCCTTGCCATCGCAGTCTTTCTCGGGTCCGAGTCCCTTGAGACTCGAGACCTTATTTTACTGTCTCAGATTTGAGACTTCCCTTTTCGTCGCCTCCTACGACTCGCAGGGTCACGGTGGAGGTATTCGACCCCGCCTCCACACGGGCATCTCCCCGATTTACGAGTATATTCCGTTTTGTCTATTATCTTCCACAGTCGAACGGACTAGAAGACACCTTCTTGAAGGTATTCGTTCCAGCGGGTACTGCAGTAGCTCTGGCCTTCATTCCCTTGTTAACGTCTGCTAATGTGCGCGTTGTAGTGTTTGCAGTTGCCGCCTACGCAACGAGATATTCTCTGTTCCTTGTTGCATGGGAAACATAGCTACTTAGTCGTTGTGTAGTAATGGACGCCTCTGTATGTGCTGTCTCGGAAACGTGTTTTAACAGCCGTTGTCTAGCATTTGACTCCCGCTCAGATATTCTGGCTTTTAGGCGGCACCCCACAATAGGTTAAGTACTAGAAGCGCAACAAAGTGGTAGCAATTTTAGTTTCTCTTTGGCTGGTATGCGTTTCGAATATCTGAAGGGGTTTATGTATATGTGGATGTTTAAATGTTATTAGGATGAAATTCATGCTTCAAATCGTTACGGTAAAATGCGGTCACTCGTGAATACATTTGGCTTCTTTTATATGGAATTCACGAGAAGAATACGCGAGGAAAGCTACCGCATTGCATGTCGTCTTGGAGTATCCGTGGGCGATTTATGGGACCCTTCAGTGAGCACCGTGCCATAAGAATACACTGGGTAGGAAGCTCGCCGTTTAAGGGCGTTCAGTTCTTGAATATGGGGCGCAAGAGCAGATGTGTGTACGTCGCGGTAAAGCTGCAGAAATGTGTGAATTTAAATTGTTACACCTGGCTCCGCTTCTTACGTCTTTGTTAGTTTGAGGCCTTGGTTCAAGTCAAGTATGAAACAGCCAGTGGTAAGAAAGTCTGTGACATCAGCATGTTGTGATGGTTGCAGCTCCTCCAGGGGATGTAGAGAAGGGAGTCAGAAACGAGTGTGTAAGTACGACTTCAACTTTTAGGCGCCGTTTCCAAGGTGAAAAGGAAAGCCTTACGTAAGACTCACGTCTGTCCGTGACATACTGTCCGCGTGTAAAAGCTGAAGAGTTTCTTTTTAAATTTTACACGGATATGCATGTCTTGTCTTTGTGAGAGACACATTGACCCATTAAACATCCTAACATATAAAACGTAGTTGAAATTCATCGAATGTAACTAGTTTAATAGGGGCAAGTAAAAGTTTTGCCTTTACTTTTGACGTGTGATATTTATTTGAACATCCGGAAGAAAAACTTTCGGCAATGCTTCTAGGGCAGTTCTAGTTTCTACCCATTTAATCCACGACAAACCTTCTTCTTCTTCTTCTTCTTCTTCTTCTGGGTGAGTCGCATGTCGCCGCTACCTACGCAGGACAACACAAATATAGAATAAAGGCAGACATATCTATGCCACAAGTGGGATTCGAACCCACGATCCCAATGTTTGGGCGAGCGACCGCAGTGATCGACCGTAACAAGCCTGGCTTTATGTAATGCCATAAACGAAATTTTTCGTGCACATCGTGGACAGTCGATCAGGATTTTGTGGGCATTTAGGGTTTTGCTGGGATGTCTTTATAATCCCGTCGCTGGTAAGATCGCCGTTGGGATTTTTTTTTTAGGCACTACAGCCCCAGTGGGCCTAGGCCTACCTCCACGAACTCAGTTCACTTCGGTTTTTCTAGATCTTACACATACGGTAGGACTCCTTGGGCGAGTGATCAGCTCGTCGCAAGGCCTCTACCTGCAGAGAAACACAGAAAAACGCACATAAACATCCATGCCCTGAGTGGGATTCGAACCCACGATCCCGGCTTACGAGCGAGCGAAGACAGTGCATGCCCTAGACCGCTCGGCTACCGTGACCGGCCCCCGTTGAGAATGTTGTATAATAAATATGGCGCAGACACTTCCCAGTCCAGTTTCCGTGCTTCCTCCCGTGGGAAACTTCACACTATCAGTAGCGTCGAATGGTAGGATCGCAGATGAACGACGAATCGGAAAGGATTAAGAAGGAAACAATAGAGGCACGATCTCGGAATTTGCTTGGAGGGACTGAAGAAAACCGTGATTGGGGGTGACCGGTGTCCCAGCCAGCGGGCAGGACACCTCCCAACTACGAGTCCAGAATATTACAATTATAGAATCCGGAAGGTCTCGGGTTCATTTCCCAATGAGGTTATTAGATTTTTCACCTGACCTAATCCTTCCAGCCGCACTACGGCCCTGGGGGTCGACTCAGCCTCTAACAGAAATGAGTACCAGGAATTTTCCTGGGGGTAAAGGGCTGCCTGTCGGAGCGTAATGCTTACAAACTCACCGCCATGTGTGAGTCGATTTTCTAGAAAATGTGGGAGCCTCGACGTCTCACAACCGTAGTGGTTTGTGCGTTAGACGAAGCTGTTTGGAGAAATGTTGTGTTCTGAAAGGTACAACGGACAGTATCTGAGGCCCCGGTGAGTACGGACAGTGTACAGTGGTGAGCCACGGAGTGCGACACGTGTAAACAGAACAGCTGCTGCATTATAGGACATCTGTAGTGTTGTGGGTTGATACCGTACAGCTTGGTAAGTGGGGGCGCAGTATTTTGGAGGGAACAACTCCCTTGATACCCAGTAGACAACATGACTTGTGCGAATTAAGGAGTCAGAACTCAGTGGTTGTGCACTCAAGGTGTCATAGTGCGGGGGCATCAGTTCCAATCCCAGCAAACAGACGGGCAAATTACCTAAGCGTCTTAATTATATTTGTAGTAAAGAAGATAAAGCTGTCCCTGTGCTTAACTAATTAAGCACTACGCGATGACTACGTATTGGGAATGGGTGTATAAATCCACGTTTCTTTGAACTTGGCACCAGTTGGAGTGGTGGGCTTCACGCCTCGGCCGCTTTACCCCCTGGAAGAAGTCCTAGGTACCCATTGGATACAAGGCTTGGAGGGCCCCAGTGCAGGTGTGGACTACATGGAGAGGAGAAAATTCTTGACAATACCGGGACTCGAACTCCTACCCATCGGTCGTCTAGCTCGTAACCATTCGCTATACCGACTGAGCTACCACGACTCTGTAATAAATAATAATGAAATTATTTTGGATTAGTTAAATAAATGCATTCTTATACCTTTATCTTAGATATTCGTCGGCGAGAAGTGAAGGCAGTCGGGTGGGTATCTAACGTAAGTGTGTAAAACTCTTTTTTCGTAGGACCGTCGAAACAACAAATTTGTAAGAANTGTAGACGTTCAGTTTCCCGGCCACTGTAATCGACTGATGACACTGTAATATCGACTTAAACACTACTGTTTCTGTTTTTCCATCTTCTGGCCCTGTCGTAACTAATTGAGATTAGAATTGCATGCGGTTTACATGGAGGCGGCGTAACGAAACACCGGCAAACCTGACGAAAATGCAGAATCTTTATGTGTCCAGACCGGCTTTGGCAACGTCCATCCATGCTGACTGTCAGGCAAGTGAAATGTTACATTCTGACGTATTCTGGAGGTCGTGCTGCATAACCCGGTCTTGCGCTTTGCTTCAGAAAAGGGCTGCAACTTTCACTTACGAAAGTCTTGAAAGTTTGGGCTTAATAAGTTTCTTCTACTTGACATATATAAATACTTTGCAGCAGAGAATCTTTAAACATTTAATGTCAGGCTCATCTTCTCATGGCGAATTCAGTCTTCATGAACGAGAACATGACGATCGAGCTGTAAGGAATAGTTTAATGAAGACCGCTGTCCAAACCGAATCAGAAAATGTCACTACTATACTTTATGTTTATCAACAGGACGGTCCTCTGGAACGTGACGTCATGTACTTTGGTAGATAGAGACCAGCTTATGGAGCACCCTTCCCTTAAAGAGTTTCGTTATTGCCATTATGCAGTTTCATGTTCTTATAGCAAGGAATTCTCGAACGAGAACACGTTGCGTGGACTAAGTTACGCAGCAGGTCACGTATTTGCGGATATATAATCCGTATTATACTATAAAAAGGAGCCGGTTTCTTATTGTTATTTGTGCGAGTTATTCTTGGGAGATGACGTTAATTATGTGCCTTATTATTCGATAACACGTAGGACTGAAAATGAGTATGGGAGAAAGCAGGGGAAGTTAATAGCACGAAAGCTTATGTAACATTGCCGAAACTTCCCGTTTAATTCGTAGATGGTCCTACGCCAGTCACAGCGAAATTCGGAGTGTTCAGTGTTAACCGGCTCGCAGGTATAGCTATTACTCTGCTTCCATCCATCGAAGCCTAAAATCGCTCAAATAATATTTAAAATCTTAGTTCGTACCTCACAAAAAAAAACACATTACTTCCCCGTTACAAAGACAAACCGGTTAACGCTGTTTATTGCATGGATCGTCTACGTAAAACACATAAACGCACAGTTTGAGGAAAATATAGAGTTTTTAGTGTTAAGCGGATGGTTCATATATTTTACCACTGTGCTTAAAAAGGTCGCTTAATATTCACGGTAAAGCTTCTCTCATTTGTATGTAAACAACGACGTGTTGTTTTAAATTTCATTCGAAATTCCAGTTCTCCGTTTTATATTCCATGCAAAACCCCCTCAAGAGAGTAAGCCCCTCTCCTGCGTCACACAGAGCTGTGTTCCTCCCCCAGGCGCGCGCTGCTCCAGCAATTAGCACACAGCAACGACTTTAAATGAAGGATGTTCTGAAGCCTGCTGCCGTATACTGGCTGCCCAACCCGAGACGTCTAATCGCTGCTTAGGACGAGAGTGGATCAGTAAGCAGACGCATTTAAGGAGGAACATGGTACAGGGTTCAGAGCGGCCTTCCGCTTTGCATTCGGAAGGCACCAGGTTTGAACCTTAGTTTGCGTACCGGCTGCCTTGGCTCAAGGTTTTGTTGCATTCGCTGAGTCTGTGCACACAAAATAGCCGCAGAGCACTCACGTCTTTGTATTCTTGCGCACGACGCCATGTTGTCAGGAAGGTGGTGGCTTCCGTTCAGAACACGGAAGTGGTATGTTCATACAGTACGGCGTGTCACTCACAGTATCTTCTTCATTCATTCATCAAGGGCTCTACAGCCCTTTGTTGGGCCCTGGCCGCTCTTTTCAGTTTCGTAATCCTATACACAGTCGGTAGGACTCCTTAGACGGGGGATCAGCCCGTCGCAAGTCTTGTGCTTACGCGCGGGGTAGCACGAACACAGAATAAACGTACACAGATATCCACGCCTGGAGTGGGATTCAAAACCATGACCCCAGTGTTCCAGCGGGCGAAGACAGTTCATGCCTTAGACTGCCCGGCTACTGAGATCGGCCACGGCATTAATATGGCTTCAAGCATTTCAGTGATGCTAATATTTATTCCACCATCTGCTCCATATTCTTTTTTAATCATCATATAAACGATGCTGTTTTTTCTTGATACGGCGTCGTTCAATGGTCCGATAAAAGAAATGGAGCACACGGCTCTTGATCCTCGCACCCGGGATCCAGTATCCATCACTTGCACAGACAGACGAAACATGAAACTCGCCACAGTGAACTGTCTGCAAATGTCAGTCGTGGATCACGTGACTCCGTGTTGTTGCCCGCCTGTGCTTCTGTTCGGCTGACTGAATGCTTCCCTACCCCGGAGTGTAAATCAGGGGCCTGTTATGTCTACTCAGAGCTCCACTATCATTGGTAATTAAAATCATACCCCGTGCTTATGTTAAGAAAAGGAAAACAATGAACATTGCCTCGGTATATGATAACATTGTTGGAGCACCCTTTCTTCTCCCGCTGTTGAGGTCAACCCGAATTTGCAGCTCATAATAACGTATTTCTGCGGTGGTTAGGAACGGAGGCAGGGGTTGAGTGTGGGTTTACAAGCCGTGTTTGCCTTTACTTCCGCAATTAACGAGGACGAAGATAACATTTGAATTATACTGATGCTGGTGTTACAGACCGGGATGATTTATTGTGTATATTATATGCGATTCCCTTTCTGCATTATTCCACTTGGAAATCTCACGTTAACGTGTACCGTCGCCCGGGCGCTGGAATGTTCCATCTCCACTTGGGGGCGAAACTGAGCTAATGCACTTTTCCGATTCTCCGCGCTGTGTTACACTATCCACAGGCTTACCTCGCTTTCATGTGTGACATTTCGGAGCGTGTTTTATTCTGAGTAACATTTAAACCGCATGCAGCGGGTTCCCTAACTTCAAACTCAGTTTCTCGAATATTTGTGCTAATGGACATACTCTACTCCAGCACTCAGAACACGATGTGCAATTCGGGATGTTATTGAAGAGAACAATCATCTCGGATATGACGTCGTGTGGTCTGGTAGAAGTTTATCGACGTTTCGGAGTAATGTACTACCTCTACCATCAGGACCGAATAGTAAGCTAAGCAAGAGGCCAGCAAGAAGCGATCAGAGCTTGCTATTTCATTGCCTGACTTACTCTTAGGTCTTGAGGATGGAGATAATACGTTCCTCCGAAACGTCGCTATACAGCGTCATATCGAAGACGTTTTAAATCCAACAGGACATAGTAATGTCATGACCAAGGCCCGGATTTTGATGACCTGAAAATATTTAAAAAATGACCTATAAAATGACTGAAAAAATCCAGAAAAATGACCAAAAATATGACCCAAAAATGTAAAATGCAGAGCCCGGATTTTGATAACCTGAAAATATTAAAAAAAAATGACCTATAAAATGAACGAAAAATCCAGAAAAAAAAATGACCTAAAGGCGAAAAGAAAGAACACTTCGCTTCCATGTTGTTCACATTTAAAAAAACATATGAAGAAAAATTCCCCAAAATGGCCAAAAATGGCAAGAAGATCCAAAAATTTACCAAAAAATTACCCCCCAAATGAAAAAACGACTTTAAACCCAAAAACGTCAAAAAATGACAAAAAAATTACCTACAAAATTTACATTTCTGTAACCAGCAGCTCATATCCGAGATTTATATATTTAAGAGCATCGCATAGGATACAAGGAAAAAAGATGACATGTCATCAAAATCCGGGCCCTGGTCATGACACATGTCACACTGTGTATTTTTTCTCTCCTCTTGCTCTCACTTTGGAGCATAAGGTTGATTTCTGAGTTTCATGATCATTTTACAGATCGTAGGACTCCTTGGACGGGTGATCAGCTCGTCGCAAGGCCTCTACCTAAACACAGGACAGCACAAACACACAATAAACGCATACACACACCAAACATCTATGCCTTGTGTGGGATTGGAACCCACGATCCCGTATTCCAAGCGAGCGAAGACAGTGCATGCCTTAGACAGCTCGGCCACCGTGACCGGCCACACTGTGTATGCAGGTGGTGAAGAGGAAATCTGGATGATGGAATGGGATGAATGCACAAGATAGAGATCGTGGCCTGTTCTGAAGTAACTACTTGCCTTTTGACTGAGGGAACCCACAATAAAGATAGCCGGTTGCCTTTATGCTAATATTCGAACCGAAGACCTCTTTAACACAAAGCGCGAGTGATGTGTACTACACCCGAGTCTGCTCCTACCCAATAACCGACGTTCTCTGGTCTTTCCTCTGGCGCCATCCTTTCGAGAAGCTAACAGTCGCGAGGCTGATGAAGAACCGTGCAGCATGCCGTGCTCACTGCAGCCAGCCACTGGATGCTAGCGTAGCAGAATCGAATCCTAACCGTCAATAAGAGCAGTCTTAATATTATTGTCCTTACAACGACACCTAAGTCACAAAATCGGTCTATTGTGATTGGTTTTGGAACGCGAATTGCATGGCCGTGTTCATCTTTTCATGCGTACTATGCGGCCTCCCCAATAGCAATTGGTGAAGAGTAAAATTATGTTATTCTGTCCAACCTATTTTGTTTCTATTAGGTCCAGATATTCTCCTCAGCATTCTATTATCGGACACGTTGTGTAGTACATCACGTGACGAACCTTATTGCAGTACGTCACAAAAGAGAACTACGCAAATAACAGGTCTACATTACGATATTTTAGTTGAAATGGCACCCTGGTAATTCTCACAGTAAACAGCGATTATTCCCCTAAACAGCATTAACCAGTTGGTCTTTGTAGCGGTGACGTCATGTGTTTCCTGTGAGTTACGGACTGAATTTATATATACTGCATTCTGCCCACACAGTGTATTTATGTGTTCCGTATGGTTCTCACAGTAAACAGCGATTATTCCCCTAAACAGCATTAACCAGTTGGTCTTTGTAGCGGTGACGTCATGTGTTTCCTGTGAGTTACGGACTGAATTTATATATGCTGCATTCTGCCCACACAGCGTGTTTGTGTGTTCCGTATGGTTCTCACAGTAAACAGCGATTATTTCCCTAAACAGCATTAACCGGTTGGGCTTTGTAGCGGAGACGTAATGTGTTTTTCCTGTGAGGTACGAACTCAATTCTACATTTTATTCAGAATAACTTCGGGCTAAGAACGGTCAGCTAGTCATTTTTGCAGTCGGTTGACGGCACGTGGCATTCCAGGCAAACAAATGGATACATTTTTTGCTTGCAGGTAGCTTATGGCGGCTTTGTCCCCGGACCAATTGTGAACTTGCGTAGTCCATATTACGGACAAGCATTGTGCAGAAACTCGGTACCTTATATATGTATTGTCTCTGTTGGTAGCAAGAAACCCATGTTTCCAGAATGTAAATGGGATTAATAAATCGTTAAGTCGCAGCAATGAGGGCCACTGGAATCTCTACATAAATCGTCGCCATGTGAGTGCAGGTGATATAAATCAACCATTCGTGCTCTTGTTTTCATGAATTATCTGTGCTGCGACATTATGTGAGCTGTGTATGAACAAATCTACAGGCTGCCTAATAAGTCTGGAACCAAAATCGGGAATATAATTTTTACTGTGATCTTAAATCAGATGTTTTCCTTACGGACACCATTTGTCTCGGAACGCGGTTGCAGGAGACATGCGTTATGTTGGCTCAAGCGGTAACGCTCCTGACGTGTATTTGGAAGGTCCTGATTTCGAATCACTACCGGAAATTCGACTGTTTTCTTCTTAGTATTCCACAGTCCCTCCAGGTGAAAGCAGAGATACTCAAATTAGGTCATGACTGTTGCTTTCCACGTTCTCTGAAATTAATTATTTTCTTACATACCGTTCGATGCTGTATACTCTAAGATACAGCGTCTTTAAATAGACAACAAAATACATGTATAAATCAGGTGCATTAGGCAGAGTGAATTGTTGATCACCACTCATAAGTTCCGAGGGAGATTTTTGTTGATTTATTATTTTTTCCCCTTTGGCGCTACAGCCCCAATTTGGGCCTTCATTTACCTCCAAGAAACTTTCCGTTTCACTTGGGTTTACTAGATCTTAGACATTCCGTAGGACCCCTTGGGCGGCTGATCAGCTCGTCTCTGCACGCAAACACAGAAAAACGCACATACACAAACACCGACCATCCGTGCCCTGAGTGCGATTCGAACCCACGATCCCGGCTTCCGAGCGAGCGAAGGCAGTGCATGCCTTAGACCGCTCGGCTACAGTGACCGGCGATTTATTGCTTACATATTCGAATTTCATTTTTTTATTCATGTATTTTGTTTCGTTGTTTTAGTTACACTTCGCCTACGATGCTGACTGCCTGTAGGCTAAGGTATCTTCAGAGAGGTACACAGTTTGACATCACAGGGTATCTTCATGATAGTTGACAGTTTTTCTCAGCCTCTCTTTAATTGGGATATGTTAAAACCGCCTCCTTAAAATCCCTTAGTCATTACAGTTCATTTTAACCTCACACTATAGTTACTTTGTAACAACTGCATTTGGCACAGAGCAGTTGAATAACATAAAATAAATAAACATTTTGTAATATTACATTTCAGCATCCTCCTGCACTGAGATACAACTATGCGAGGGGCACATCCAATGGAACATGAAAACAGAAAATCATCCTACAATATCAGAATTAGGGGGCACGCTCTAGCGTAGTTGGTCGAGGGGCTATGCTATTAAATAATCGCTGTTTACTGTAGTTGGTTGAGGGGCTATGCTACAAGCCGAAAGGTCGCGGGTTGAAGCCCCGATAAGGTCATTGGATTTCTTTCAGTTGATCTAATCCTTCCAGCCGCACTATGGCCCTGGGGTTGACTCAGCCTCTAACAGAAATGAGTACCAGGAATTAATTAAATAAGTTTCCTGGGGGAGTAAAGCTCGGCTGGCGCGTAAGGCTGACAACTTTACCGCCATCTTTGAGCCGATTGTCTAGATAATGTGGGACCCTCAACGTCTCACAACCCTGTGGGCCTTCACGGACGGCCTGGTATAGGGATAGCTTTACTTACTTTTCTTTTACAATATCAGAATTAAAAAAAATAATGACAACGACTGCCGTAATGAATACTAACTGACCAAGTGCATACTGCAGTAGACTCCTCCATAAGATGTGCTGCCTGAAGATTGTCCTATGCGGCTGAAACATGTAGCATATACACCGAACGTACATATATTTGAATAATTTTAATGATATTTTGAACATTTAACGAACATTTAGTGAATTAATGTTATAAAATTAATATTGTTGCATTACAGACGGAAAACAGCCTATAAGTTAAATATTTTGTATACATGTAAGATTTGAGGCTTTCACGGTGGTGACTATGAAGAAAGCAGTCTTCTGGGATTTGGCACCGTGTATATGTGGTGTTAACCGACGTTTCGGAGGAACGTATCGCCTCCATCTTCAGGGTAGAAGAAAAAATATATAAGAAATCTGCAATCAAAGAGACTGTGAGAACCGGTAAAAGCAGACTAGTCTGCTTTAACACCACATATTCACGGTGCCAAATCCCAGAAAAGTGCTTTCTTCATTTTGTATACATGCTGAAGAATCATAAACAATGTTGTGTACTTTCTTACTTTCAAAATGACTTACTTACTCTTCAGGTCTGCGGTCCGCTGAGAACCTAGTTGGGCTTTACGATAGAAGAACTTCCCTCTCGATTTTCTGCCTCTTATCACATTTGTCTGTGTTACTTACGTTCTTTTATTACGTCGTAAGTGGTTTAGGACTTCATTGGAGCGTCATCTTCTGTTACTTGCAAGGTGGAGTCACCCAACTCGCGAGACGCCGTGCGTCGCCGTAGGTAGGGACCATACCACTGCATCGTTGCGAGGTGGCCACATGCTGTCTATGTGTTATCTCGCCGTTACGTCCCGTCTTTTGTTTTACATAACTGGTCGAGCTAATGTGGTCTGGCCTTAATGTGGCCCACGGGGCCCATAAAGCTGTATCACATGACTACCTGCTCTAGTCTGTATAACGATCCTGTTAATAAGTAGGATGGACGCGTCAAATGATTCTGAATACTGAATTGGAATGAAAACGGACGTAGTCTGATTTATTGTAATATCCAGGCGTTTACTTAGAGCGATTGAGAAAGTTCGCGAAAAATGTGAGTCAGAACATTGGGTGTCCGTCCGAAATCTGAACTTGGCACTTTCCGAATATAAGTTAAGAGCTTTACGGCTTAAGTCAAATTGCTCGACCTTTACGTATCATGTTATGTATTGGGCGTTGTTAAAATACAGCTTACTATTTCGTTGACCATTCAGAATAAAGTGGTAACTATATGCACCATTTTCTGTACCATTAAGACACTCTTAATTCTGCCTGTACAGTGCATTTATGTGTTCCGTATGATTCTCATAATGAACAGCGATTATTTTCCTAAACAGCATCAAACAGATGGTCTTCGTAGTGGAGGCGTAATGTGTTTTCTGTGAGGTCCGCTGTTGCCAGTGAGTTTACATTCGAATCGTCTCTGTTCACTCTTCGCTACAGTCAAGAAGCTGAGCAAGTGGAACAGAGATTAAGGGTAGCTTAATTCTGTTAGTGACTTCATTTGAAGAAATTGTAACGGTTGTTACCGGCACTCGATCCCATGGGTCTCGTTTAAAAAATCTGGGTTTACTACATGACGGTCAGTTTGAAATTAGAGTAGATGTTAAATTTGTTGGATGGACCGATAACCTAAAAGTTACGCACTGTTACCATGCTCGTAATTATTGTTATGTGGGATTCATGTTTGATTTATCTGTATACATGTTTTCGCGTTCCCTGCCCTAGTGGTTCGTTGCTTATCGCGTTCAAACCGGAAGCCAGGGAAGGATTGCGGTCTGCTTGATTTTGCTGATTGCGTTCTTGGCTTACTTGTGTGTCCTGAGGATGGAGGCAGTGATTTTCTTCGAAACATCGGTAAAGTTCTACTAGTCGACACGACATCACATCCCATAAGTAGTACTCTTCCTGATAATTGCCATCCTCTGGGATATAGCGCCCTGTAGTTCGTATATGAGCCGACGTTTCGGTAGAACCTTCACCTCCATCTTCAGGGTCGAAAATAAGCCGAACAAGAAACCAGCAAGAGCAGGTGGCTAGGCAGAATGAGATGTCAATCGGTATATACACTAATTATACTGTATACTGTATAGTAGTTATATAGGGACTAGAGGGTAAGAGGAAAGGGGTGTTGTCCAACCCCATTGGCTCACTAGCATTTCAGGTTGCAGAAAATGAGGGAAAATTCGTTGAATTGCTGAGCAACTCTTAGCGTCTGAAGATGAAATCTGCTTCACCGAGGCAGTTAGTGGTGACGGTAAAAGAAAGTAAAGCTAGCCCTGTACCAGGCCGTGAAGGCCTATAGGGTTGTGAGACGTTGAGGGTCCCACATTATCTAGACAATCGGCTCAAAGGTGGCGGCAAGGTTGTCAGCCCTACGCGCCGGCCGCGCTTTACTCCCCAAGAATATTTTTTTAATTAATTTCTTGTACTCATTTCTGTTAGAGGCTGAGTCGACCGCAGGGCCATAGTGAGGCCGGAAGGATGAGGTCACAATTGAAAAATCCAATGACATCATCGGGACTTGGACCCGCGACCTTCCGGCTTGTAGCATAGTGCCTCAACCAACTGAAAAATAAATACACTGCGTGGGCAGAAGGGAGACATCAAAAGCAGGTGGTATATATAATTACCACTGCCACTAAAACACGCTGGTTTCAAAAACCTGATAACGTTTTCTGCTGAGACAACGGACAGGAAGGAGCTGTGGCTCCTGTCGTACCAATTCATATCCCACAATGGAACGAAAATCAGCAGTGAGAAGTGACCCTGTCCAATCCAATGACCTCTTCGGGACTTGAATCCGCGACCTTCCGGCTTGTAGCATAGCCCCTGAACCAACTACGCTACTGCGTGCCCCCGTTAATGGTAACGGTAGTAGCAAAAATACGTCCGAAACCTGCAGAGGAGTGTAATGAGTAAGGAATATTCTCTGTGTAGGAGATGAGACCTCTTTATTTAGAGCGTCTCTTTCATCAAGTTCGGTCCCCTTCCTCCCGCCCCCTTCTGCTACGCGGAAATGATTCATTTTTCATTTGCAAAGGAAGACAGTAGCAAACACGGCTACTCTGCGTATATCTCAGTGCCCCGGCACTTATAGTTCCCGCAGCACGCCCACGCTTCTGTAGCCCTCCGCGGGCTTTGCGATCCCAACAGCTCAATCACGAATGAGTGATTACTCATTCTGAATCCACAGAATCTCATGTAACTAACTCCGCTTTGTAATGAATAAGTTAGGAAATGTACGCATTGCGTATCAATTCGGGCACCTGACCTTGTCCCTGTTTCATTGCCTCGAAAACCGGAAAAATTCTGTCGGACATGAAATGTGCATGTTTATTCCAAACCCGTTCAACATGTGCTCCGAAACTCAGATCATCATGTAAAGTGTCGTTATTTTTGTCAGATTCTAACCAAAGTTTGTAAGGTCTACAGTGTTTAGTGGAACTCCCCACTATCAGATTTCACGAATATCCACTCAGCGGTTCTTATACGCTAATAGCCACGCCGAAACTGGTAGGCACATTTTTTCCGAAGGATGCAATGAGGCGTTTGAACAAATAAGGTAAACTTAAGTACGCTGTATGAAGGCTGAAGGGAGAGTGCCGGTGTAGCCTCGTGCCCCCATCTCTTTAGGCGTGGAGATAATCTCCCCATACCCATAGGATAGGAGGCTGGATGGGGCCCTAATCCTTCTGGTGATGAAGAGGAAATCCCTTCCAGTGCCAGGGATCAAACCCTGGTCATCTAGCTCGTAGCTAGTGCGGTCAAGGGCAAAGTGCAAGTTGCATAGAAATCAATTCCCAGCAAAGGTATGCGTCCATTTTAATATTATTCTCTCATCTGCTCGTAGGTCTTTCAGGTGCTGCTTCTCACTTTTAACATCGCTACGCATTTCTTGTTTCCCCTTTGGTGCTACATATGTTCTTTGATTCGATCATTCCTATAATGTGCATGCAGAAAACTGCATGATGAGGAGCTTAGTAATTTGTGCTCGTAAGGTGATAAAATCAAAAAGGATTAGATGGGCGGGGCATGTAACACGCACGGAGATGAGAATATATACAAAATTTTAGTTGCAATACGTGAAGGGAGCCGGTCACGGTAGCCGAGCGGTCTAAGGCATGTACTGTCTTCGCTCGCTTGGAAACCGGGATCGTGGGTTCGAATCCCACTCAAGGCATGGATGTTTAGCTTGTGTGTGTGCGTTTTTCTGTGTTTGTGTACAGGTAGAGGCCTTGCGACGAGCTGATCACCCGTCCAAGGAGTCCTACCGAATGTGTAAGATCTAGAAAAACCGAAGTGAATGGAGAATTTCATGGAGGTAGGCCTAGGCCCACTGGGGCTGTAGTGCCAGGGGGGTGGGGGAAATACGTGAAGGGAAGAGAAAACATGGGGTGCCTAGATATAGATGGGAGGGTGGACTGGATTCAACATGATTAGGGTATGGCAGGGCCCAGTGGCGGGCTCTTATGGAACGGCACTGTAGCTCAGAATCTGTAAAACGCGTGAAGTGGCCCTCCTATCCGGCGACAATTGGCTTCTTGAGGACGCTGCTCTGTGGAGTTAGTTATCACAATTTGAACAGTAATAAACTTGTTGTCAGGAGTAGAATGCGAGGAGAGTAGAGAAAGGAAAGTAGGGAGGAATAATGGATGATAGCAGACAGTGAAGTAAGTAGTAAGACCCCTGCAAGTTCTGCCTCTCTATCAGCAGTGCCGCGTGGTTGCGTTGCGCGGTCGACAGGGACTGGAACAGTGCAGTGTGTTGCGTGCGGCCAGTTTGTGTTGTGCTGTGTTGCAGCCCAGCGCCGGGCTCTCCGGACCGCAGGGGCATGTGTCGGGGATTTATTTGTGAGCACTCAAATTCTGTTACTCTTACAAAGTAACAGCTCAGTTACTGCGGCGAAATTTATGCTTTGCAATTCCTGGTTATGTATTGCGACTTAGAGAGGACGAGTAAAGCAAAATCGTGAGTTATTAATAAAGGAAAAATTCAGAGGGGCCAGGGAAAGGAACCCGAATGATTCCTGTGTTGCTTTTTTTCTCATTGTGTCCAGCAAATAAGTCCCTGAAATGTGCTCTTTGGTTTTGTGGAATTGGTTTGAAAATCCGTGAGACAGTGAACATTAGTGTTGTGGGGTGCTCTGTTTGCAACAAGTAACAGCTAAGCCAAGTGCTGTTAGTGTCGTTCTATTTCAGTTAAAGTGAGGGAAGTATGAGGCGTCGGCGTCGGGAGAGTGTTGACAGTTCTGACGCCCCCTGAGTAGGTGTGGCTTAGGTAAGCCGAGAGATTCAATTTAAGACGACACATTAAACCTCTGAAGCATGAAATTACTGCAAATGATATACAAGAATTCATTTCGTACCTCACAGGAAACACATTACGTATTACGTACTGCGTATTTTTAACAGAAAATCAATTCATATTTCTGTTGCACTAGGAAGCGTATGTGCATTTAATTACATCGCTAAGTAAAGTAAGAAAGGAAAGTAAAGGTATCCCTGTAACAGGCTATGGAGGCCCATAGGTTTGTGAGATGATGTTGAGGTTTCCAAATTTTCTAGACAGTCGCTCATAGATGGGGTTAGGTTGACAGCCTTACGCGCCGGCCGCCTTTACCCCCAAGAATATTCCTGCTACTCATTTTTGTTAGTCTGAGTCGACCCCAGGGCCATAGTGCTGCTGGAGGGATTAGGTAAATTGAAACATCCACCTCATCGGGATTCGATCCCGCGACCTTCCGGTTTGTAACACAGTGCCTCAACCAACTACGCTACCGCGAATTAATCATTAAGCGATATTTAATTCAGTAATTGGCCTAGTGTGCTACCGTCCAATTGGAAAAGTCACTGGGTAGGTTGTCATAGCGGCATCTTTCTAGCTCGGAATCGCGAGTGGGAAATCAGCTTTCCTGACTGAGATTCTTCGTGGTCTTCCTCAGACCCCGCAAGAGAATTCTGGAATAGTAGCTCAATTAGGTCACAATTACTTCCTTCCGAACCATTCCAAGTTCATCTGTTACCGTTTCCATTCGACGCTGTGTAGTCCAGGTGCTAGGAGCGTCGATAAATGCGGCACACAAATTTACGTTGCAATGCGTCGACTTTTCCAGATTCATGAATATTTCCCAAATTATTATAATTTTCTTTAGTCAGGTTGTTTATAAGAATTCAATATGCCCTTTGTTGCCTGTGACTTTTCTAAATAATAATAATAATAATAATAATAATAATAGTAATTCAGTTCGTGTTTATTTACGTGCAAACTTAACAACACAGTGTCCAATTACAAAGTTAGCATGAGTACACAGAAATACACAAAAATAATTAAAGAGCAAAATGCAAAATATGAAAATCTATATAACAGCAATAAATTAATAACAATTCCAAGAAAAATTGAAGTTAGCTTTAACAGGCTTGAAAAATAAAATAAGTACATTTCCAATAGTTATGCCATTTGTAGCGAGAAAGGACAATACATGTACATACAAACATTGAAGTTAATATAATAATGAATTCAAAATGCCGTATTCTGAAATGTGACGCCGTGTAGATCTCGTGTGAACCGACGTTTCGGAGGAACGTATCGACTCCATCTTCAGAGTAGAAAATCCCGCGATCGAGGACCTCAAATCTTACAACAATAAATTCTGTTCCTACGTCATAGGTCGCACGCTGTGTTACCGTTTAAGTACACCAGATGGTGGGATGACTGATGAATTGGAAGGGGTTCGGAAGGAAGCGGTTGTGATTTAATCGAGGTAGTATCCCAACATTGGCATGGAGAGACTGAGGAAATGCTTGAAATACCTCTGTTAGAATAGCCCTTGAGCCGGCTGAGATTCGAACCAAGTTCCTACCGATTACGAATCTAGAGCGTCAGCCCCAGACCAGCTTCTTCAGTCTTTAATTATTATTTTCGTTAATCCGAGATTACTTACTTACTCATGGAGCTGAGCCCTTCTGGAGGAGCCGCCAATTCTGCAGCTACTCAAGAATTTCCCAGCATTTTATGGAACCCGAAGGTTCATTACCGTGTTTACAAGAGCTCTCCACTGGTCCCTATCCTGAGTCAGATCTATCCAATCCATACCATCCATACCTATCTAAGATCCATTCTAATATTGTCCACCCACTTATGCCTTGGTCTTCCCAGTGGTCTCTCTCCTTCTGGCTTTCCCACCAATATCCTATACGCATTCCTCGTCTCCCCCATTCGTGCTACATGACTTGCCCACCTCATCCTCCTTGACTTGAGCATACTAATTATACTTGGAGAAGAGTAGAAGTTATGAAGCTCCTCATTATGCAGTTTTCTCCAACCTCCTGTCACTTCATCTCTCTTTGACCCAAATATTCTCCTCAACACCCTGTTCTCAAACACTCTCAGTCTATGTTCCTCCCTTAATGTCAGAGACCAAGTTTCACACCCATACAGAAATCCGAGATTAAAGGCTTAAATTATTAACGGTTTTAGCTTTTAATTCACATGTAGCGGCCGTAACTTCGGAGATTGAACTTGGCCGGTTTTGGCCCCTCGATACATGTAAATATTTAAACTCATCAACTGTGTTACCTCGTAGTCTGCTCTCAGGGGTTGCTTGTGGTTATGTTCAGCGTGTGCTGACGTTTCATTTAGTGCCATAAAGGCATATTACGTCTTTTTGAGCGTTCTCACTATTTGTCCTGCTTATCTCATGATTAATCCGGAACGTTTTACTGCCTTTTGGCGTATGACAGCATATAATCTGCGAGAAAGTTACGAACGTTTCGGACAAACTTGCTGCCTCCTCCTTCAGGGTATCAAATTGGCTGTACTCGTCAAATCCTAGAAGACACTAATCTTGAACAGCAGAAAGGATCTTACCTGTTAGTGCGGGTAGAGGAGAAGATATATTTTCGACATTTACGTTTTGGCTTCTGTGGGCCTTTAAGAAATTAAGCTGTCGCCGTTGTGCGGGTGGCCTAGCATTACAGGCGATAGTCAGCCCTGCCCATACAAACTGCAGAAGGGACGAACCTGAGCAAGCTTAACTGTGCCACTTATCAATTCACTGATTCAGAAGGACGCAGTTACTTAAGTGGCTCTGGAAACGGAGTGCGGACAGCTCAGAGAGGCCTCACCCTCAGATCCCAAGGGCGTTTCTTACGGTTGTTAGTCATTAGCGGCCGTTTGCAGGCCATATCTCGCGAACATGTGTGTACTAGAGCACTGTACCGCCCTAGGTTCCAATTCGTATGCGGCAATTTGCAACACTCTGTAGTCTTACCTGTTGTTCTGTGTGGGCGAGAAGCCTGGTCCCTCGTATTGAGGGTTGGTGTTAAGGGGCAGGAAAATACTGACTTTCATAACTCGTAGTCTTCACCAAATAGAATTTTATCCGGAGAGTCCCATGGAAAAAGAAACAACACCAAGACTTGGAGCGTAATTGCGAAGATAATATTAAAATGAATCTGAGAAAAATAGAATGTGAAGATGTTGACTGGATTCAGCTAGCTTAGGATGAGGTCCAGTGACATGCTCTTGTGAATTTGTTATTTGGCTCTCGTGGCTGTTAAATTGATGTACTTCTTGTGTCTCCATGTTTACCACATGTGCAGTCCATCCCATTGTTGTTACATCAATAAGTCTCTCTAGTCTCACACACACATTTGTGCGCCCCGTGGGCCTAAGAGTCTGGTTTCACCCGACGCCAGACCCAGGCCCGACGGTCACACTCCGTCGTCCTACTGAGTAAGTACTTCTTGAGAAGCTGATAGTCGCTGAAATACTGATGAGAATCTCCGCCTTTATGAAACTCCAAGGTTCATTGTAGTGTTCCCAAGAGTCCGTCATGTTGGATCCTTTACTGGGTCACATGAATCCAGCCCATACCATCACTCCTTATTTCTTGAATATCTGTTTTAATATTATCCTCCATATATGCTTAGGTCTTCCAAGTGTTTTGTTTTCTTATGATAGTCAAACTGCACTCTTTATTAATTTGTTATCTTCCTCATGCGTTCTATGTGTCTCTCCCATCTCACATTCCGTGATATGGTGATACTAAGTAACACCTGGCGCAGATCACAAATTGTGAAGCTCCTCATCACGCAAATTTCTCCACTCTCTATCATGTCCTTCCCCTTAGATCTCAGCAATCCCAATCAGAATTTCCCTTAGGGGAGGTGCCCAATTTTAACATTCGCATAAAGCAGCAACAGGTGAACTCAAAAGTTTATGAATTTTAACCTTTATGTTTTGCAGACAGAACACAGAGCAAGTGTCTGAAGTTATTACTTAATCATATACGAGTATTTTAGTAAGAACTCTCTGACAAAGCCTCTGATATTAGATGAGGGCAGACAGATCCAGCCTTTGTTACGTAATTCTGCCGCGTTCTACTCCCGAGGAGAATGCAATGAGCGGGCGGCAAAAGGCACCAGAAAGCAACTTGCCGGAACAGAGTGGGTTGAGGTATAATGCAATATTCTATCTAGCGCGGCGCTTCCAGAAATCGCTCTGCTGTGCTTCCTCAAAGACTGGGTGCAATGCACAGATAAAGGGAAGCAGACGATTAAGAATTCCCAGAC
>NW_019739976.1:95928-96757 GCF_002891405.2 Cryptotermes secundus
AATAATAATAATAATAATAATAATAATAATGCAACAGTGTTCTTGAGAAGGTGTTAGTCGCTCAGTTTGACGAGAAATATCTTGCGTTTTATGGAACCCGAAGGCTCATTACATGATCTACCAAAGCCGTCATTGAATCCTGCCCTGAACCACATCAGTCCCGTCCCACGCCTTAACAGAATGTGTTCTCGATGTACCTTAATATTATCCTTCCACGTAGCCTAAACACAGGGTTTTCCAAAGGGTGTGTTCCCTTCAGATTTTCCGACTGAAATTTTGTACGAATATTCCATCTTTCCCATTCGTGCTGCATGTCATGTGCAACTCACCCACCCCGATTTGATGACAGTAATTAAATGAGGAGAATAAATCATGAAGCTGATCATCAGTGATGATATTCGTAATGATGATAAGCAGGGAAGTAGCCCTGGGACAGTCCATATTGTTGTAGAAGCATAACCCTGAAGACGGCGGTCTGAATCCTCACAACTTGCACAGCATCGGGAGGTCCGAATTTTATATCGTGAAGACACAAGGCTCAGTGAGAATATAGAAATATGCTTATCCGTTTAAAGCACAGTGGTAACCATATGTACCGCTTGCTTTAGCATTTAAAATCTCTGTATTCTGTCCGCACTGTGTATTTATGTGTTCCGCGTGGTTCTCACAGTAAACAGCAATTTTTTCCCTAAACGACATTAACCGGTTTGGCTCTGTAGCGGAGAAGTAATGTGTTTCCTGTGAGGTACGGACTGAATTTATATATACTGCATTCTGCCCACACAGTGTATTTATGTGTTCCGTATGGTTCTCACAGTAAACAGCGATT
>NW_019739976.1:96821-108535 GCF_002891405.2 Cryptotermes secundus
ACTACACTGGGGGAGGGGGGGAGACAAAAATCTGTGTTGTCGATTTTTAAGGTTCCCAGGCAGTGCCCTCTCGTCCTTCTGGTAGAGGTAATTCATATGATCGGAATTCATTTTTATATGACATTGGAAGGACTTCATTAGGGTGAAATTTTGACGTTACCATTTGGGAGGCTTGTATGAGAACCATGCAGTGAAATGTGGAATTTGGGTACCAACTCAGCATTTGCTCTAGGGCCAAGGAAAACCACGGAAAACCTTGATTGAGTTGGTCGGTCACAGGACCTTCCAGATGCAAACAGACTTCTAGCCAGCAGTCTGGCGTTAAATACGCGAACCCCAACGTCAGTCCCTATTGGTGCTGTTGTTTTGTTTGATAAAAAAATTACATATTTGTTTTTACCTATCTTTGATTTTATGTGCATACTTTGGATGTGCATCAAACAGTTGTGTATAACATCTGTGAAGAAAATACATGTCTATATGCACATACATGCAGACAAACATACATACACGTATGTTATATTTGTGATTATCTGAGTATTGGTGAATTTGGATATCTATTGTGGTGGGGGTGATCGGATGTTATATGAGGTTTGTTGCTCATCCAGTAACAGACGAGTACCTGTTTTTAACCGGTTGGGCTTTTTAGCGGAGACGGTGTGTTTCCTGTGAGGTACGAACTGTACTTATATTTATCATTTCGATAAAGTTCAACCCTGAAATGTTAACAGCTTTTATTAACTTTTTTATTTTTACCACGGCCTTCCTGTGTGTGTACCCCCAGATAATACTGCCCACAGCTACATTCAAGAGTTTCATATGCTGAGATTCTGAGCAGCAGTTTCGAAAACACAAGGAACAAATTCTACCGAGGAGGTTGAGGTAGGCGTGACGTTCTAAACTCGCATTACATATGTACTGGGTTCGAATCTTGACCGGGACACCGGCTATCCTGACTGAAGATTTTCTTGGTGTTTCTCAGTTATTGCACAGAAATTCCGGGACAGTGCATACGTTAGGCCAAGACAGCACCCTTCCATAACCTTTCAAAATCATCATTCTGTCACTCACGGCCACATCGTCAAACTGCCCGCATAAGGAGTCAGTTGCTGTCTGTTTAAAAACGTCCCTGCTGTTTTAATGAGCAAGTGTCTTTGATGCGTCAGAACGTTGCATGTTTCATGTATGTGTATGTGTATGTATGTATGTATGTATGTGTGCGCGCACTGCTTTTATTGAAACAAGCAGAACTACAAAATTGGACTAAATAATCAATACTCCTGACCTGAAGGCAAATCCCCACGCTTCCAATTTTCTGTACAACATTCAGTGCGCGTTTGTTTTTAGAATTGGCAACCCTGTCTCTTTGAATTGGTACCAATTCATGTAGGCTGCTCTCCCTGTTTAGTTTCGGGTTTCACAGCTGCTAAAACTTTTGAGGGGGCATCGGCGTAACACTCGCTGGCCGCGATTCAGTTCAGAAACTTCCCGCCTTCTTGTCTTCCTGTCTGCTAGCTAAAACCTTATAGATTGAAATATACAGAACTGTTCTCCACCTTGTCCATACCGATTCAGGGGACTACACAACTTCGAATCCAGTGGGTACCGGGGGCTCTTTCCCCGGGGATAAAGCGGCCGGTGCGTGAACTGACCACTCACCTCCAACTAGTACCGAGATCAAGAATACGTCGAACTATACATCCACTCCCTCATTGCTTAATTACGTAAGCACAGGGACAACTTTAACTTTTACTTTGCTTATGCGAAGGTCCTGAGAGGAATGAAGCAACAGGAGGCAGGAGTGGCTTCCATGAGGAACTTCATAATTCGTACTCGTCGCTGAATGTAATTAGCTTGGTTAAGTCAAAGAAGATGAGATGGACATGACATGCAGCACAAATGGGCTGCTTAGGAAGACGCGAAGTAAAGAGCCCGTTTGGAAGAGTTGGATGTAGTGGGGGAGGGGGTAATATTAAGACAGGAGAACTGGGTCAGGATAGGGACCAGTGGTGAGCTCTGTGAACAGGTAAATCAATTTTTGGGTTCACAAAAGACTGGAATTTTTTTCGTCAGTCGAGCGTCTTTTCGCTTCTCAAGCAGGACTGAGCACAGAGAATTCAGTTGCTTCGTTGGTCTGAAATTAAGTTAATTCAATATTTCGGCGACATTTACTGCATAATTCCTTTACATTTAGTATATCATGCAATGTACTAATCCGGACTCAACACTCATCCACTACTTTGACCCCAAATAATTAATGACACGACACACACTCTATCGGAGCGGGTCGCATTCGCTGATAACGGCAGCCTAATGGAAATTGATTTGCTTCTGCGGTTGAAATTTGAAACATAATTTGCATCTAGAGCAAGTCAAGGAACCGTAAAATAGAGCACGCGGAGTACAGAGCTAAAGCATACAAGAGAAAGCCTTCCACTGTTCGCTGGACTTGTGACGACATTTCGGTTTTAATCTGAAAAAAAAAAGAACAAAAGTTACGAAATGTTCTTAATCCTTTGAAGCATGATTGGAAGAGAAGGTGAAGCGGGAAAGTCATGGAAGGGGCGAAAGATATTTTATTTTGAGGGTTGGGGCGTGAGAAAGAGCGTTATTTTGTTATGAGGTTCCCTGGTTTCACCCTCTCGTCCTTCTGGTAAGGATAGAATGAAAGTGTAAACTTTAGGATGCTTAAAAGTAAGTGACTTGAGCCAGAAGCCGCAGGATCTTGATATTTTAATTAATGGTAAATTGCAAAATTTGGTGGCCTTTACATCACGCGGGTATAATATTTTATTTAAATTAATTTATCTAATAATAATTAAAAATTCATTTATCATTTTACAGACAACACAGAAGACTAATAAAAATTCGATATTAAAATGGATCTTAAAGAAACAGGGCATGAGATTGTAGACTATATCACGCTAGATCAGATTAGGATCCAGGCTCCTGTGAACGCCGTAATGGAAATTTTTCTTTCCATAAAAGGCGGAGAATTGTTTTTTACCACATCAGTGGTTATCGAGTTCTGCAGGAGAACTCCGTTCCAATGAGTTAACTAACGAATTGCTATACTGTTTAATTTTCCCTACTCAATACCCATATACATGGAATTAGAGATGGAAAACTAAGTACTTAAAATAATTACAAAATTTGCATATATAAGCTACATCTGCTGTCCACCGCCTGAACTACTTCGACGTTCATCCAGCCACGTTTCACACTCATTAAAACAGCTAATCACGCAGGAGCGGGAGGATGTTCAGCAGTCGTCAAAGTAAGCTAATGGGTTAAGAAAAATAAATGTAGAAACATCTGAACATGGCAGTGTAATAGGTCTGTCGGTTATAGAAGCATTTGTCGTCTGGCACTCAAACATGTACTTGGAGCTGATTTCTAAAACGAATATTGTGTTTCTGGACATTATCCATCGTCCTGTTTTTATTTAAAACATTTCGGAGACTGTATTCTCTCTCCGTCTTCAGGTGGAACCTACTCAGTTGAGTCGAATCTCCGAATACCCCCACCAACACAAGGTAGGATATATAAATCAGGAACAACACAAACCATCTTCGAGAGTTAAGACAAACACTAAAAATATAAAAAAAAACTCTACACGTATGAGGCATAGTAGCAGAGTACCCTAAGAATAAATGTCAGAACTAGAGAGAGAAATTCTCTGTATGATACCAACATAAAAACACAGATTTTCTCACTAAATCTACATTGGGCGGAGTTATAGTTGTCTGACATCTGTTGTGATGATGGGAGAGATGTCCAAGCAGAAGTCACAAAATTACAACCCCGGCCAGTGTTGTACATTAAGTGTGAAATTTGTGCTTTTTATGTTGGCACCATACAGAGAATTTATCTCTCTAACGATAACTTCTATTGTGACAGTACTGTGACTTTAACGGGGGCACGCGGTAGCGTAGTTTGTTGAGGCCCTATGATACAAGCCGGAAGGTCGCGGGTTCTATTCCCGATTAGATCATTGGATTTTTTCAATTGACTTAATCCTTCCAGCCGCTTTATGGCACTGGGTCGACTCAACCTCTAACAGAAATGAGTACCAGGAATCTTCCTGGGGGTAAAGGGCGGCCGGCCGGCGCTTAAGGCTGACAGCCTCACTGTCATCTGTGAGCCGATTGTCCAGAAAATGTGGGAGCTTCGACGTCTCACAACCATATGTGCCTCCACGGCCTGTTACAGGGATAGCTTTGTCTTTTTTTACGCTGATTTTATCAACAACAACAACAACAACCGTGAATTAGTTCATGGACAAAGGTGCTAACATCATACGTGTGGAGTTAATTTAAATGTTTTTAGGGTTTGTCTTCTCTGTCGCAGATGGTTTGTGCTAGCTTTATCGATTGGGCTCAACTGAGTAGGTTCCACCTGAAGAAGGAGACAGAATCCAGTCTCCGAAACGTGTTTTAAATATAAACATGACGATGGATAATGTAGAGAAACAACATTCGTATTAATACACCATCGTCACAGACTTTTAGACCTCATTGAATTTTTAAAACATAAATTTGTCTAGGTCTCTGAAAGTTTCATGTTGTTCGCCATGGCCTGTAGAGTTTCTACCTGCTGGGACAAAGTTTCATGTCGGTCGCCGTATATATTTAGTATATACTCGTACTGCAGATGGCGGCAGGGGAGAAGCTCTCTCCAGACGTTGCACTTAACTCACTCCATGCCCTGCCGTTTTCTTCAAAATTAGAATATTTCCATATTAACAACTTTTCTGCAGTGAGAAGGTCCTTGAGAGTCTCTGCCGCAGTGGCACCGCGAAGAAGTCATGCAGTTTGAGTGCTTAATGTAATCAATAATCGAAGTTGGAAAATTCAACTGAAACCGGGAAGCAGAGGTCCCACTGACCGAGGTACAAGAACGACCCTGTTGCGGCCCTGAGACACTTAATGTACGTACTTTAAACGCAACAAATCTCTCCAGATAACTTCTGTGCGGATTAATTTGTGGTTTATTTAACGACACTTTCAATAGCTTAGATTTCATCGCGTCGAAAGTTATGAAGATGAGTGAATGATGAACTGGAAGGGACGGAGAAGGAGACGGTCTCAACCCCTTTCAAGATACTATCCCGGGATTCATCTGCATGGACTGAGGAAAACTACGAAATACCTCAGACAGGATAATCGGTGCCCCAGTCGAAATTAGAAGCCGACACGTCTTGAAAACACGCCGGGAAATTTACCGCCGAGTTAACTTGCTCGTATTCAGTGGAGATTCATCGTTCATGAACATTAATAGGGCTGAAGGTTGCTGTGTTCTGGCATGACATCGTATAGTCTGGTGGATGGTTATCAGTGTTTCGGATGATCCTGCCTCCATCTTCAGTGTATAAGGGAAAACCGATCATGGACCGGTCCTCTCTCTGCTAATATTCCTACAGTACTTGTCACAGTCGGTTTATTTTCCTACCCTGAAAAATGGGGCAGCAGGTTCATCCGAAACATTGGTAACGACTACACGGTGGCACAACCCAGGAGAAAGTATCTTGACACTCGCCGCCCTGATCACCTCAGATTTCGCTTTCATGGATTTGCCTGCTAATATATTCATCCCTCCATGTTTCGAGTCGCGCTGCCAACAACAGATTATCTTGAGGGTGTGACGCTGTGTAGTGTGGTAAAGCTTTACTGACGTTTCGGAAGACCGTACTGCCTCAATTTTCATGATCGAAGAGTAAGTTGAGTGAGTAAGCAGCAGGTAGAAGCTGGGCTTGATGCTTGCCAGTACATTTCTGATAGACTACGCGGTGTCATCCCAGAAGACGGCAGTCCACTGGAACACCACAGACCTCACTTTCCTTCAGACGTTTCTCGTTGCTCATCTCTGTGCAGCTGATTCTCTTGTTCTCGGCCTCGCAGGAGATACGTAAGCGATGTTGGTAAGTTAGGTTGAAACTGCTGAAGTTGTGAAGACGGGAAATAATAATACAGGCATGTCCATCGCGTCGATCGCGGGACGATTTTTTGTCGATCTCACAGGCCTATAAGGAAATTATACGTGAAAAGCATGTACATTCACTTGTAATATAATATGATTATATTCAGACTTTGAAGGGAAAATACGTATTAGTCATTCCTATTTTTCTGTTCTTATATAGCTTACGTGAAAATTGCTTTACACTTGTGTTAAGTGAACTGTGGGGAAGTCCCTGCTATATCCCTATCACGTGAACTCTTATTTCATCACTCGTCAGCCGCGTGTGTTTTGATGCAAGAGTGATCGACAGAACATGTGATTCACTTCGTTCCCTCCCTCCAGTCAACTGTGAATCCCCGTACGTTGAACTAACAAGTGAGACGTATTATTATACGAGTATTAGCTGTTAGTGGAGATATGTCGCTTTGCTGTGCATTAAACAAATATAAAGTTGGGGATGAGCTCAGAGTAATCAAAGGCACAGTTAGTGCTCTGTCCACGTTATTTTATTAATTTCGAAAGCGTCTGTCTGCTTGTGTCAGATAAAGCAGTTGCCTCAGTATAGTGGAAAATGCAACGCCTCAGTATCCTTGCCAAAAAGGATAATCTGGAACGTCATTATAATGCTCTCCATAGCAATAAGAATGATGCTGATTTTCCACCAAAAAGTGAAATTCCTAAACTTAAGCACAAAGAACTTAAGTCGAAATTATCTGCTCAACAAGAGTTGATGGCAGAACCAAGGTCACTTTCTAACAATGCAACCAAATCATCCTTCAAGGTCAGCAGTCTGATCGTTAAAAAATTCAAACCTTTCACTGAAGGGGAATTTGTAAAAGAATGTTTTCTTGAAATAGCTGATAATCTTTTTGAAGGACTTAAAAATAAGAAAGAGATCATTGCTATTATTCAAAATCTTCATTTATCAAGAAACACCACTGTGCGACGAATAGAAATGATGTGTGGGAACATAGCTGAACAGTTGTTGGGAGATGTTTCCAATTGTGTTGCTTTCTACCTCCAACTGGATGAATCTACAGACATCAGACACAGCCCAGTTACTAGTTGCTTTTACAGTAAACATCATGTGTCATGTTATTTTTACGAATATTTTTGCTTAAAGCGAGGTACGACGATAGGAGGGGTGGTAGATCACTGGCAGTTTTGACACTAAAAAGTCGATCACAGCCTGTTTGAAGTTGGACATGTCATTAAAAAAGAACTCACATGCATGCATCATAAACCGTGGCCTCACAGTCGTCTCAGTAACGTGTCTGTCTTCTGTTGTCACACCCTTGCATGAAGGGAACAACATGCATTATTCGCAAACTTAACTCTCATTAAAGATGATCTTATTATAATTAAGGTTGTGTCATGGCTCAGGCGGTTATTTGCCGGCTCCCCACCGCGGTGGCCTGGGTTCGAGCCCAGGTCAGGTCATGTGGGATTTGTGACGAACAAAGTGTCACTGGGGCAAGTTTTATCCGAGTACTTCGGTTTCCCCTGCCAATTCTCATTCCACCGACTGCTTCACACACATCATCATCTATCATCCGGGGCTGCTACAATAGGCCAAAGAGTGACCAACGTGTCAAGTGGACTCAGTCTTACCCCAACCCAAGAAACTAAAAAAACAACCTAAAATCTACTGTAATAAATATTTACAAATTAAGTTCCTACCTCGCAGGAAATACTGCGTCTGTTTAATCGCTGTTTATTGTGAGAACCATACGGAACACATAAATACACTGTGTGCAGATTACAGTATATATAAATTCAGTCCGTTACTCACAGGAAACACATTACGTCTCCTCTACAAAGTCCAACCGGTTAATGCTGTTTAGGGAAATAATCGCTGTTTACTGTAGTTGGTTGAGGGGCTATGCTACAAGCCGAAAGGTAGCGGGTTGAAGCCCCGATGAGGTCATTGGATTTCTTTCAGTTGACCTAATCCTTCCAGCCGCACTATGGCCCTTGGGTTGACTCAGCCTCTAACAGAAATGAGTACCAGGAATTAATTAAATAATTTTCCTGGGGAGTAAATCGCGGCCGGATCGTAAGGCTGACAATCTTACCGCCATCTTTGAGCCGATTGTCTAGATAATGTGGGACCCTCAACGTCTTACAACCCTATAGGCCTTCACGGCCTGGTACAGGGATAGCTTTACTTTACTTACTGTGAGAACCATACGGAACACATAAATACACTGTGTGGGCAGAATGCAGTATATATAAATTCAGTTCGTACCTCACAGGAAACACATTACGTCTCCGCTACAAAGCCCAACCGGTTAATGCTGTTTAGGGAAATAATCGCTGTTTATTGTGAGAACCATACGGAACACATAAATACACTGTGTGGGCAGAATGCAGTATATTTAAATTCACTCTGTACCTCACAGGAAACACATTACGTCTCCGCTACAAAGCCCAACCGGTTAATGCTGTTTAGGGAAATAATCGCTGTTTATTGTGAGAACCATACGGAACACATAAATACACTGTGTGGGCAGAATGCAGTATATATAAATTCACTCTGTACCTCACAAGAAACACATTACGTCTCCGCTACAAAGCCCAACTGGTTAATGCTGTTTAGGGAAATAATCGCAGTTTATTGTGAGAACCATACGGAACACATAAATACACTGTGTGGGCAGAATGCAGTATATATAAATTCAGTCCGTACCTCACAGGAAACACATTACGTCTCCGCTACAAAGCCCAACCGGTTAATGCTGTTTAGGGAAATAATCGCTGTTTATTGTGAGAACCATACGGAACACATAAATACACTGTGTGGGCAGAATGCAGTATATATAAATTCAGTTCGTACCTCACAGGAAACACATTACGTCTCCGCTACAAAGCCCAACCGGTTAATGCTGTTTAGGGAAATAATCGCTGTTTATTGTGAGAACCATACGGAACACATAAATACACTGTGTGGGCAGAATGCAGAGTTCAGTCCGTACCTCACAGGAAACACATTACGTCTCCGCTACAAAGCCCAACCGGTTAATGCTGTTTAGGGAAATAATCGCTGTTTATTGTGAGAACCATACGGAACACATAAATACACTGTGTGGGCAGAATGCAGAGTTCAGTCCGTACCTCACAGGAAACACATTACGTCTCCGCTACAAAGCCCAACCGGTTAATGCTGTTTAGGGAAATAATCGCTGTTTATTGTGAGAACCATACGGAACACATAAATACACTGTGTGGGCAGAATGCAGAGTTCAGTCCGTACCTCACAGGAAACACATTACGTCTCCGCTACAAAGCCCAACCGGTTAATGCTGTTTAGGGAAATAACCTCTGTTTATTGTGTGAACCATACGGAACACATAAATACACTGTGTGGGCAGAATGTAGGCTTTATTAACGTTAAAGCATGTGATATACGTAGTTACTCTTGTGTTTTAAATGGTTAATGACTTTTTTATGTTTCTGACTGATAATGTAATTATTTAAAATGATTCAGCCGAAGTCGACGCGTGTTGCCTGTCAGTCACTCTGCTCTTCACCACATTTCAAATTCTGCGCGCTAGATGAAGCGACAGGGGTATGCACGCTGAGAGATATACTGTCCATCCTTCTGCTCTCGTCATGTGACTGACTGCAAGCCCTCACCACTTGCCTGCCAGCGCCTTTTATTTTAATTATAACTGTATTACGTCACAGAACAATGCAGGCGCTCAGGCAGTGGTTTGAAATTTTAATCCTATAATTGCTGTAATATATTTTCAGAATGTCAGATTCAGAAACAGGAAAGTTATGCTTTTTAAAGATAACGGTTACAGATACAAAGCAATACTTTTGCTGTTCCTGGAATATTTCTGTAACATCTGAGAGAGGGTAATTATTTGTTTCGTATATTTCTGAGAATAGCCATTATTTCCCTACAGACTGGTCTTTGTAATGGAGGTGTAGTGTTCCCTGTGAGGTTGGAACTGAGAGTCAATGGCAGGCTGCAAGGGGATAACGGGCTGTGAGAGTAGGGACTTTAGGATTTTGTCCATTTCGTCCATTATGCTCGTTTCGTTTATTTATTTTTCCTTATTAATTTCATTTTCTTCTAATTTATTTCATTTGTCACTGAGATTCCTTAATTATCCATACGCTTTTGTCCTTTTACGTTTTTATTATTTACTTTTGCTGCAATTCGTATATTCTGTGCCGTTTACCTTTATTGTCTTTCTTCCAGTGTTTCGCGTTCCATTGTTTCTTAATTTATGGTTCTTGTTATTAATTTCTCTCCCTGCTCAGTCGTTTTCTTCGTTCCTCCATTTTTCCCTCTTTCTTTTGAATACGTTTTTGCCTTTTTACCTCTATGTATATTTTAAATAACATTTCATTATATTCAGTGTTCCCTCGTAAAGAGCTGTGTGCTCTGTTAAAGCGTCTGGCTGGTTCATCCAAAGGCCTGCTACTGTCCCGCAGGACAATTGAATGCAAATGTAGGCAGACCGACAGTCATGCCCTGCGGGGTTGACAGCCCGCGTTACAGGTGCGATTTGAGTGCCGAACATATTCACAGTCGGGTACTGTGGATGATGGTTTCTTTATGCCATCTCTATACGCGCCTTGCACAAGAGCAGTCAGCGGAAGAGTGGTTCAAGTACCAGTTACTGTCACAGAGTGGGTACAGAACATGCGGGGGGGGGCTGGCGTCACTACTCAAACCACTCATGAAGGATGCGTGTCTAGCTCTCAGTGTCTGTTTACGTTATTTTATATACTTTTAAGGTGATGCTATCCCTGTACTTAATTAAGCACTACGCCATTAAGATGTGAGGGGGTGGGGGTGAGAATGGAGTTGCAGTTCCAACATTCTTAACTTCGCCAATAGATGAGGTTGATTGGCCAGCTTCACGTCCCAAGCCGCTTAACCATCGGGAAAATAACCGCTGGTACCCATTTTGTAGGAGGCTGGGCGGGCTCCTGATATCGTCTGATAGCTGTGGGGGAAAGAAAAATCTCTTGTCCCTGCTGGGAAGTGAACTCCGATCCCTCGATCCCCCATGCTTTATCCAACTAACTGTACTGACTGCGAGATATCCCGGCTCCTTATCAACTCCGCAAGTGCTTAACATTCAGGCATATTGTTCTCATGCGTGTAGCTATGTTAAGTTGCGGAAATTACTGTCCTCTGTATTGTGGCATGTCGTTACTAACGTTTCGGAGGATCCTGCTGCTTCCATCTTCAGGATAGAAGAGTCTACTTTGAATATGAAGGCAGCAGGATTATGCAAAATGTTGGTAACGATCAATGAGACGACACGGCGTCACTCTTCATTTTCATCGCCGTAAAAACTTCAGACATAACTTACTTTCTGTAACTCAGATTTGTATTTAATTTGTTATATATATATATTGTCGCGTATCGGGCTTATATCGCGACAAATAAATTCTCGACGTATTCGATGTAGCGAATTTTATTTCACATCCGCTCTCACAATCACCCAAATTACAATCTGACGATCACTGCTATCTGCAGTATCACAAATAGTACACTCCAAATGCCACAATACAACTGACTGGTTGCTGGCTAACTCGACGATAGGTCCAGGACTCGCTGACTGACTCAGTACAACTCTGCGGTAGCCACACTAGAACTGACTGTGAATAGCCTTCGCTGCTCCCTATGTAGCCTCGATCGGACAATACGGGAAAACGGCCACGTAATAGGCACCCTTGTTGCTATGTCGCTGTGTTGCTATGTAACGCTAGCGGAGGTAACCGCTGTTACT
>NW_019739976.1:108574-115651 GCF_002891405.2 Cryptotermes secundus
GGGGGGGGGGGGCGTCATCCATAGCTCAGCACGTCACAATATATATATATATCGTGAAGTATTTTACTGAAAGAATATGTGGATCTACTTCCTATTTTCACTGCTTACTGTCCGCGATCTTCTAACCTCTCCCGTGCTAAGAACAAGATACGTCGTTCATGAACTTCATGAATGCCTGCCTTATCTCTTCGCAATGTCTTTACAGTGGTTGACATTTTCAATGAAGTAGAGCCTCTCATGCCATCTATTATCAGCTCACTGTAAACTTACAGTGGAATTATTGAAGACTAGAAACACATGAAGGCACTTCAATTTAAAATAACGAACAACATTGAAAGGGTGGGATACTGAGCCGAAGTGTCTTTGGAGATTTTGATCAGCCATCTTTTACACGAAGAGAGAAATTCGTTGCCAGGCAATAAATGCCTGGCGTGAACTTCATGGGTGAAGTTCAAAATTGATAGGAACTTATACATTTTATAGATCCATATAATTCTGTAAATTTTCTTAGTTTTGTTGCTCCGATAAAACGGTCAGAATTGAGATCGGAAGTAGTTTGCCCTAAGCCCGAGGGCCGTAAGGGCGAATGTGTGTGCCGTATGCTTCGCTCTTTATTATGGGCAGCTGTGCCGTCTGGGACATGGTCTCTAAGGCCTCAACTTGCTCCGCAATTCTGTCGCATATCATTGCACTTAGAGAGCCATTCCAGTAACACGAAGAGGGATGTTGTAGGGTCCGCAGTTGGTTTAGGGCTGATTAAGTATTCTGATCTCTTTGTGACTCCTCCACAAAGGCTGTGTGGTTCACCCAGCGACGCTGTCAGTTGCTAAACTACACAGCGCCGAATGGTAGGAAGACATGAATTAGAAAAGAATTCGGAAGGAATTACTCTTGGCCTGATTTGAGGTATATCCCGGAATTTGCTTGGAGGGAATAAGGAAAAGCGATGAAACCTTAGGATAAACGGTATTTCGTTCTAGTTTCGAAGCTAACACCTCTCGCGTACAAATAGCAACGTTACCTGTTCAACCAGCTTGGTCAGGGCTGTGTGTGTTAAACAGAGGATTAAGCACTAGAGACGGCCATAAAGTAAAGGTAGATAGGAGTAGGTAAACTGACCAAAACAAAACAAGTGAAAAGATGTAGAAAGTAAGAAAGCAATGACAATTTTTCGACGGCTTCATGCTGACTGCTGACTTCTAGGATGTGAGGATTCTGCTGCTCCCATCTGAAGGCAAGTTAGAGTCAGCCGAGGGCCTGTAAAAGCGGCATAGGTATAGGAAGATGGAGAAATGGGACCGACCCTCGGCTCGAGGGCGGGGTTCGATAAAGGGACAGGGAGAAATGGGACCGGTCCTTTGGCCCGAGGGTTGGGTCCAATAAAATAGGTTTCGTATTTTCACCTGAAGACGGAGGCAAGGCCAGCTCCCGAAAAGTCTTGTTTCCGTAACCAAACGAGAGACGATACATGGTGCCCAATGTATGTATCAGTTTAAGTCCGCCAATTTTCCGAGTGGGCTTTCATCGCAGTAACGGTCTAGACTCGTGTTCGGGGAAGGGGGTGCTCGGTTCGAATCTCGGCCGAGAAACATGCTATTCTGACTGAAGATTTTCGTGATTTTCCTCAGTTCCTTCAGGCATATGCCGGAGTAGTTTCTTGAGAAACCCCACATGACCGCATACTTCCAATTCCCTTCAGATTCATGTACATCGTATCGTTCGACTATGTAACATTGCTGTGTAATGTAAGTACTGATAGCAACGTTAAATAAACTTCTTCAGAAACATTTAGAAGTATCTAAACATATTAATTGTTTTATTACGGGTAAATTTCGACATCTTCAGTCGCGGTGACTAAAGACATACTGGACTACAGCAGAAACTCTCCTGCCTTCGCAAAAATATTGTTGGTCTTGGTCTGGAGAACTTTTCTTTTGATTTGCAAAAATCGCGAAATCTTCGAGAAACCATTCAGTTGTGGGTTTACGCCAGATTTATAGCATTCAGAGATCAGAGTAAGTACCCCTACTAGAGGGCGGGCTGAGTTTGTAGGACCCTCTATTCTGGAGGGAAGCCAACACCAGTTATACAGATGGAAGGGACAATCAGTGGGGTCCGCTTGTCACACCCCCCCTCCAGCTCAAACTCTTTGCACCAGCTGCGATCTGGAGACTTCCATATAAATGGATATATTGGTACTTCATTTGCGCGGCGGTTTGTGGAGCGTCCTGGCGGACCGGAGCCGCTTCCACACGGCCGCACGATCGACCGATGGTTCGTTAAGACTCGTCACGAACTTTCGTGGAAATAGAGCTTTAGTCTTATAGGTTCATAGGTTGTCTTATGGTCCGGGTTCGAGTCATGAAGCTTAATACAAATATCTCACGCGTCTGTTCATAGCGCATTCAGCGCGAACTCATCTTACATCTTGTACATGGATCTCATTTGAATAATACTGTGGCATATAGATACTTTACTAGGCAACGACAGCGGAATAAGCAGATACACGACAGCCGTTACCAAGTAACGGCTTCGCAAACAAACATGTTCTCACGGCAACAATTTAACTAAAAGACTGGGGAGCGGTGTTTTCTACGCTGTTCGTACCAAGATGTTATAAGCAGGACAAGTCAGGAGTTTAGTCAGTTGCAGCCAATAAGATGAATAGGAGGTTGGTGCTACATGACTGCCAGCCTGGGAAATCGTTGTGAGACAGTCGCAAATCAGTAGGGACATGAAAACGAAAGCCGAGGAAGTTACGGTGTTGGAAGTCGTTACCAGTAAACGACTGGTGAAGACATAACAGACTGAGAAGGCTGTAGTAATGAATTATAGAATGTGTGAATTATCGATAGCGCTATAGTTACTTGTAGTTACGATCTGCAAGTGTTTAATACATTTAATTATTAATATAAACCCCGTCTGTAGTCACTATGACGTGACACGTGTGTCTGTGAAGTGCGGTAGGTAGGTACCATTATGCTGAAGATGGAGGCAGCAAGTTCCTCCAAAACTTTGGTACTTATCTCCTAAACCACAATCCTGAGAAGAGTTATGACCTCAGTACCTCCTTCTTGCATGCGTTACGGATAGGGCAGGTTTACTAAGTAACTTCGTAGAGCAGGGTAAATATTGGCCACTCATCTCGTAAATCGATCGCCAGAATTGTATGGATCTCCAGAATTCTTTACCTTGTTCACAGGAGTCCGCCACTTGTCCCTATCCTGAGCCAGCTGAATGCACTTTAGAATATTAACAAGAAATTCTGATATATTTTTTCGGTATCAGTGAGACAGGATCGTAGAAGGAACAAAATTTGTATCTGGAGAGTAAGAGTCAAAGCATTGCTGTGTTCTGTAGTCTATATTGCCGTGCAGTATGTAACATTGAGTCATAGAATCCTGTAGCTCCTTCCTAAACATCTGTTCTGTTCAAGACACTTTTCGTGAGAAGAACAAAAGGTACAAGTACTGGGAATTTCTTCCGGGCGTCCTTACAATTTGCTTCGTGCCGCAAGAAGAGGATCGATAAGGAGGAGAATGTATTCGAATCTTGAGAGTTCTGACGATGATACATGACGCTCGGGTTTACTGGGGTTTTGGCCCTTTACAGAACTATTAGGCTTACTTTGGACTCTATCCATCGTCTGGTATATAGAAGACAAAAAGAACCACAACGTTTCGGAGACTGGATCTGTTTCCGTCCTCAAGTGGATGGGGCAGGGTAAACCTACTCAGTTGGGTCCGTTAGAAAGAGCTGGTCTCACTCACTGGTCCAGATCCAGTCTCCGGAACGTTGTTTTTTTTTTGTCTTTTATATACCAGATGATGAATAGAGTCCAAAATAAGGCTAATAGTTCTGTACAGCATACACCATCGTCAGAATCCTTTCAGTTTTGGCCCTTGCTTGTCATCTGGTATTCCGAGCCGAACTGGACATTTCGGAACCCGAGTTAGCTCTTCCTAACGGACTCATCTGAGGAAGGAAGCAGAAACGTGAATGTCATCTGCTGTGGACGGTCGTAGTTCTGGTTTCTGTTGGTGCATTTCTTCAGGGCGCTCTCAGCAGTCGTGTTATAGAGCGCAGAGTCGCAGGATGAATGGCGCACAGTGAACTGGAAGGGATCTATCAGGAAGGGATCACGCGTATTCGGAGTTCGGTCCCAGGATTTGCATGGACGGACCGAGGAAACAGCGAGGGTCTGCAGCCAGATGACAAAGGAACGGAGCACTTCCAGAAGACGAGCCTATATACAACTACTGCAGCCCGCTCGGTGGAAGGTGTTGAGAGGAACATGAGGTCCAAATGAAGCACAGAACATCTCTGTCTCTCTTACTTCCAACGTTTTATCTGTTTCTCTTTTATTTTATTGAATATGTAGTTCATGCAGTCAGACTAATCCACTGTTAGTTAACGTTAATGCGATTAGTATTACGCGCAGTTAACTTTGTGTGGTGGAGCCATCGAATTATTGCCAGAGTAAGTTTCCTTCTAAACGAGCCACTTCAGATGAGATCTTGCAGAGAATACCGCCCTGTGGACCGTTGATTGGAAGGCACAAGCGTTTCTGCACCTGCCGATGCAAGAGGATCTCGTAGGCCTGTACAGGCTACTAGCGGGGAAGCTGTACATTTGGCCTTATATCCGGGAGGCGCTCGGTTCGAATCTGGGCAGGATCACTTTCTGTCCTCATTGATGTTCCACAGTTCCTCCAAGAAAATTCCGAAATAGTATTTCGACTTCGGTAAGACCTCTTCCTTACGAATTTTTTCAAATTCATCAGTCATCCAACCATTCGACGCTGCGAAACGTCATAAAATACCCTACAATAACGAGAGGTTCAAGGTTCTCGCGGCAGTGATTATCAGCATTACTGTCTTCTGTTGGTGACGCCGTGTAGTTTGTTATATAGGCATATTTACAAACGTTTCAGAGGAACCTGCTGTCTCACGCTTCTACCCTGAAAATGAGGCAGTAGTTTCCTCCCAATTGTTGATAAATATTTACTAGATTTCACCGTGTCACATCGTAAAAGACAGTAGGTCTGAACTTCTTAGGGGCCGCTGTGGGAAGCTCGGTTGCCGTGTCACGACCAATTACACACAGTAGGGCCCCTCTACAGAAACAGTATATGTTCTGTCGTGGTGGCCTATCGAAGAAACTGGTTCCAAAGCTCGAGAGTTCGTTTCTGTGTTAACCCGCCAATAAGCATTGCACATTGTGTGTTGGGTTTCTACGGTTTTGTTCTTGTTTTATTTTATTGGTTCCTCCTGTTTTTGATTTATGCTTTTTTATCGCTAGTGGGGTGAGACTAAGTCCCTCGTACTGCGGCCACTTCTGGCCTATTGTGCCAGCCCAACATGATAGGTGAGGGTGTTTGTGGAGCAATTGGTGGAATGAAGATTGGCAGGGGAAACCGAAGTACTTGGAGAAAACCTGCCTCAGCGCCAGTTTGTCCACCACAGAGCCCAGTTGACCAGACCCCGGGATCGAACCCGGGCCACCGCGGTGGAAAGCCAGAGACTAACCGCTTGAACTATTGCGCGGCCTACACCCGAATTAAGTAAAATAAATGATGCTAAGTAACAGTGCATTTATAAACAGCAGAGTAACGCTATGAACATTTTCAAAAACCGTTCGTGTCTTTTGTCGGTTACATTCATATTGTATAGACTTGTAATTCTTTCATCCAGGTTAAGCCCTGAAACTGGAAGAAATATTTCCTTCCGAAATGTTGTTAACTGCCTCGCAGTTGCACCATGTCAAAACCAGAAGACCACAAATGAGTCACAGACGTGACTCAGATTGCTCAGAAGATGTCACATCGTGTAGAGTAACGCGCAGGCACCTTTTGGTTCACACATTACGGAAACTGAGGGTCGATTCGACAGATTCTGTATCTGAAAAATGGTTTTGCGACGAAACCAAACCAGCCCCCATCAGAGAGTTGCTGCGGTAATTGGGGAGCCACTGCCCGGAGACTTCGCGACAGGCGTCACAAATGCGAGGCGCGCACAGGCTCTTCGTTCCTGTGATTGTCGCTGTCGTGCAAGAATGGAACACGTGCCCTTGTGTTGTAGCAAGAAAGACGGGGAGTTCAGAGCGCCTCGCGCTTCCACCCCTTGTAAGTAGGCAACGCTGTGCAAGAAGATATCTGAATCATATCCAAGTAAAATTATCTTGCAAGAACGTAGAGCGTTTCGAAAGGTGGCTCAGATTCAATCATCAGGATATATCCAAGGATAGAGATGGCACCAAGCAAAGCAGTTACATTTTTTTTTATTGCTAGCGGCGTGGGACTAAGTCCCTTGTACTGCGGCCACTTCTGGCCTACTGTACCAGCCCCAGATGATAGGTGAGGGTGATTGTGGAGCAATTGGTGGAATGAAGATTGGCAGGGGAAACTGAAGTACTCGGAGAAAACCTGCCCCAGCGCCACTTTGTCCACCACAAATCCCACTTGACCAGACCCGGGAACGAACCCGGGCCGCCGCGGTGGGAACCCAGCGACTAATCGCTTGAGCTGTGGTGCGGCCAAAGCAGTTATATACTTTTATCCACCGAGCAGGTTAGTTTAATGGTAATTCTGTAAACATGTGTCCTTATGGTACTTGGTTCGAATGTCGGTTGCGACATCGGATATTCTGGCTGAAGGTTCTCGTGGTTTTCCTCCCGCCCTAGGAAATTGCTGCTATAGTATAGCGATTAAGCCACGACCACTTCCTTCAAAATAATTTCCAGGCTTATATTCTTGATTTGTCCTGCTATGTGATGCTACGAAATGTACAATAGATATTGACAATATCATAATATAGCCCACAAACCATGTTTTTCCTGATGAGAGAAGCATAACCAGCTCTCGAAACGTTTATTTAACCAAAACAAGACGTTGTATATTGTCCGGTAGTATGTGAATTCAGTATTACACCTTTGTCACAAGCTTTTTGATGTGTAATTTGTTTTATATGTTATGATATGTCAAGTGGAATTGGAGGGGGTAATTACGTAACCGTGGGCAATCGACGCCCCTGTAAATGCTCCCCCCCCCCCCGGAAGGTCAAGCTCCGATGGGGGCCG
>NW_019739976.1:115746-130017 GCF_002891405.2 Cryptotermes secundus
GGGCTTCTAATATCCGCCCGCCAGCGGCTTGCGTCTGAACCAAGTGCGTAGGGTGGCCGTGGAGAGGAAACAGTGTCCAGAATTTAAACGATTCCAGTTTACACAATAAACTAAACTACTTTTGAGATTTGAGGTCCTTCCAGCAATGACTATGACAAATGTTATCTTCTGGAATGTAACTCCGTGTAGTCTGCTAAAAGGGTATTGACGTTTCGGAGAAACATACTTCAGCCGTTTTAAGGGTCGAACAGGAAGTTATGCGAGCAAACGGGAAGAGTCTCTGCTTAGTGTTTGCGGTTTATGAAGATGGATATAGTACGTTCTTCCGAAACGTCGGTAAACTTATAGCAAATTGAACGGCGACACATTCCCTTAGTTCACTGTTTCCAAAATAGTGTTCCGGGAAACTCCGGAGTTCCGCGAAACGAAAATGAAGGTTCCGCAGGAACATTTCACTGTAATATGAAAAATATGACAAATCGCAGACACGTAGAATATTAGTTTTTTGTATGTGATTTTTGTTTCTAAATATGCTCATTTAAGTAGTTTGTTAATCCGATAGCTTTATCTTATATATAATTTATTATTACCCTTTCTTATTTGTTGTTTAGATTTAGACCTTCAAGTGTAGGATTTTTGTTAATGATTCTGTAAAATTGCTCGAAGTGTGAAAGTGTTCCGTGGTCAAATTAAACTGAGAAACAAGCATTATATAATTGGGAAACACGCGTTATACGAGGGCTACTCGGAAAGTAAACTCCAGTGAGCCGTTAACAAAAAAAGCAACAATAAAATATTGTATACAAAAAATACGCGCATATTTAAGCTACTGTTCAACGTGGTCACCGCCGGACTTGAGGCACTTAGAAGTCTGCCACTGTGAGCACAGTGCAAAGAGAGCGGTAACAGCTCGAATTTCGCAGCTGATGGGATTATCAATCGCAGGGCACATCACAACTCACTCTGTAGAGACAAGAACAAACACTAGGTGACCAGTTATATGATGGTTTACAAGTATGACGCTACATCGCACGCGCGAACTCTGCCACGCTCCTACTTATTTGCCTAAAATAAACGGAACTGACTGTCAGAATAGCCCTCTTATAATTTGGAAGCACTGCATTATATAACACTCTGAAAGACGTTCACTGAGTATAGAAAGCGGACAGTTTTTAAATTAATGGAAAGTAACTTTCTGGACGGATATTGAAATCAGAGCTTCCGCCTGACATGCTGCCAGTCGTTAAGCGACAGCGAGAGAGAGAGAGAGAGAGAGAGAGTTGTGTTGCAAGAGGGGACAAGACACTTGAGCTCAGAACAGAGTCCACTCGTGACAAGTGTCTCCGTAACAGGGATCTGCACTTTGTAGATACAATTTTAATGGCAGATATCATCGGTATAGGCTCACAACATATTTCACCTGAAATTTATTTCCAATTTCAACTCGTGCTGTTTGCAATTCGGAGCGTATGGTAAAGGAATCGGTCTCAAGTTGCCTATTGGGCGGCATATCCTGGGTTCGACTTCGAATATGTTTTTTGAAAATTTTTATAGAAACTGAATGAAATTATTGCTTCATGACGGCGAGAAGTTAACAATTTCTCAGATACTCAGAAGATGTTATGTAATCCTACGATTCTTTGCCTTTCTCACAAGAGTCCATCACTGGCCCCTGTGTTGAGGCAGATGAATCCCGCGCACACCCATCCTCTTTGTTTTACATTCATTTTGATATAATCCTCCCAGCTACGCCTATGTGTTCCTTGTGACCTCGTAACGCGCTCTTAGTGCCCATGCTTATTATACTGCCGTCTGCTGTAAATGAGGCTACCGGGAATTAGGAACAAAGAGCCTATAAAATATTTCTAGTAGTGATAATTAGTGTCTGTGTAATAGTTGGCCGGTTTGTGAACTGTGCCACGGGAACTTCCTGCAGTGAATTACGTTAAAGGATTTCAGAAATTTAATTGTCCACATTAAACTGCATTAACGTGTCGTCTCTTTAATTCCGTACTTATGTTTAGAGACACTTTATAGTATTTTAGTACAGAATGTTGCCGTATAGTGGGTAGCACTCCTGTTTCGTGTCGGGAAGGTGATAATTTCGAATTCTTGGCCGGCCAACATCCGCCCCTTTCTTTGTGCCTTTAAATCATCTTCAACAGTGACCCCGATGTCGGCTTCTGATTTGCCGCCTCTCTTAACACAGTGTCACGAAATTGAGGTAGAAACATGATGTAAGAATGACGTCATGTTGGCACCAGTGTGACATAACACAAATTCCTTGCTTCGATCCAACCACTGCAACTGTCTCTGGAGTTTGCTGATTTCATAAACCTTTCAAGAACAATGGCAACAATATGTACCACCTACTTCAACATGGAACAACTGTATTTATGTGTTCCGTATGGTTCTTACAACAAACAACGACTATTTCCATAACCAGCATTAACCGGTTGGGCTTTGTAGCGGAGCCGTAATGTGTTTTCTCTCAGAGAGGAGTTGAATTTGTGATGTTACATGTAGACCTGTTGTCAAGTAAGGGCTGTGTAAACAGCGACATTACAACAGCCGATGTAAGGGAACATCTCTGCGGATATGTTGTTTCCCCGGTAACGAGAGAATACGCAATAATGGAAGAGACGTTTTCTCTGGGGTCCGTGCTGAGGCTATATAACGAGGACTAGTATTTCACTGACAGAGGACTCGTATATAATGTAAAGGCAACAATTTTCAATAACACGCAGTATGTGCGATACGTACACTTGGCAAAGAACAGGCATATACATAAGAGACAAACCAATCCTCTCGTCAGAGATTATGACCTTAAGTTTCCAGATGAAAAAATTCTGGTCGTGAGTCTCAAGGGTTCTATCGCCAAAACGAACTAATTAGCTGTAAACCTCCAGTCGCAAAGTAATCCTGACTCTCTGAGTAGCTAAGCTCTAGCTATCCTGTAACAGGCCATGAAGACCCGTAGGTTTGACGTCGAGGCTCACACATTTTCTAGACAATTAGCTCACAGATGACGGTAAGGTTGTCAGCTTTACGCGCCTGCCGCTCTTTACCCCCCAGGAAGATTTCTGGTACTCATTTCTGTTAGAGGCTGAGTCGACCCCATGGACATAGTGCGGCTGGAAGGATTAGGTCAATTGAAAAAATTCGCCTCATCGGGGCTCGAACCCACGACCTTCGAGCTTGTAGCATAGTGCCTCAACCAACTACGCTACCGCGTGGCCCCTGACTCTTGAGCAGTTAGTTAATTTGGTTGAGAGTTGTAGCTGTTAGAAGTGAGAGGCTGGTAGCTGAGACCGGCGTTAGTTTGGGAACCCAGACTAAGGGGAACGTCCACTGTTGAAAGCCGCTACCAAGCAACGACTAATGAAGTCTGAGGAGACTTCATGTGTGCTGTAGTTACAGTGACTTTTGGAGTGTGTAAGTCAGTGAGACTGCCATAGTTATTTGTAGTTACTAGTGTAAATGTCCAACAAATGCAGTTACCCATCCAACCCCTGTGTGTAGTCACACTCAAAGGCGGGAAAATATTATTTAGATGAATTCCAGATTCTAGACACAAAAGGACGTTACGTCATATTTGTGTCATATAATGTACCCCGTTTATTGGTCTATGAATGCAACGGTTACAAGCAAGGAGACAACAGCTGGATTAATAGCTTTATGCACCGTAGAGGGCACCTCGTGTGGTCATGTGGCAGTGATATCTGATGAGGACCGGTACAAGTAGCAAGTGGGGTGCTGCCCCTTACCGACTGAAGATGCTGGGCATGCTTGCATCCGTACACGAGTTCGACATGTTGGCAGACGGAACCTCAGGGTGGCTATGGGGAACTCAGGGCGTTAGAGATAAGCCGCGGATGTGGGGAGAAGTTGTGTCACCTGTCACATCGAAACGTCTACTGGCACAGCTCGGACAGACGTATCTGGGGACGGAGTTTACGTTTAAAATTCGGCGAGAACATTTCTGTTTGCTCTGTGTTGTTGTACCTTGGGGAATTGTGGCTGTAGGAACGGAATTACTCCCAGACGAGCTAGAAAGATCAGGTCTCCAAGTGACAATGTGACATGAGCTTACTGGTTCGTGGTACCAGAGGGCAAAGCGTCCCCCGTGGGCGCATGGCCTTCCCTCCACTTTATCTGCTCTCAAAGTGCCAGTTACTGAAAGAGAAGTGGTGCAGTACTGAACAAGGGACTCGCATTTTAAGGCTTCGACCATCGATTTCAGAGGAAGTTCTTTTTATAGAGGTCTTCTGTCACTTTTAGCAGTTTAGATCAACCATGTTACTGATGTCTTATTCAGTTGTATTATATATACATCTTGCTTTATTCAGTTCACTGGTTTCATATAGTGCCAAATGTGAAATGACGGATTTCATAATATAGTAAAACAAATTCATCCAACGTCATTTTTTTCCTATAAAATTTAGAAAAAGATTGTTCTATTATCAGGCTCGATACCCCTTTCCTACAGCATTTCAGCCACCTTAAACAACAAATAAAAGTAAAGGTAAAGTTGTCCCCGTGCTTGATTAATTAAGCACTACGCCATGAAGACGCATGGGGGAGTTGATATATAAATTCACGTTTTCTTGACCTAGGCACTAGTTGGAGGTGAATGGTCAGCTTCACGTCACGACTGCGTTACCCCCGTTCCCATTGCATAGGAGGCTGGGCGGGCTCAGGGCCGGTCTGGACGACATGGAGAAGTGAAAATTCTTGCCCCACCAGGACTCGAAGTCCAACCCCTTGGTCGTCCAGCCCGCAGCCACTCGCTATACCGACTGCGGTATCCCGTCTCTTTAAACAATAAATAGCAAAATAAAAGTAAACAAAGGAATAAAATATATTAAATAAATAAAAAATGAATAAACAGACGTGTATGTAAAGTAATCTCGACCATGGATAGGTGTGCTGCCACAGGAAGTCAATTGTAATACGGGCTATCATGTCATTCACCACTGCTGGTTGCCAACCAGACTATCAAAGCCGTTGCCTCGCGAAACAGCAGCGGCCGTTATGTAAATAGAGATAAAGAAGCCGTGAAATCTCACTCGATAAAGCTACGGGCTGGACGACCGGGATTCGAATCCCGACAGGAGCAGAAGATTTTTCTCTATTCCACATCGGCCAGACCGGCTCTGGGGCTCACCCAGTCTCCTATACAATGGACAGGGGTACTCTTTCCTGGGGATAAAGCCGCCAGAGCATGAGGCTGACCACTCACTTCCATCTATTGCCGAGTTCAAGAATGATGGAGCTATACCTCCACCCCATATGTTTCCTTATGACGCTATTCTTAATTTACTAAGCACAGGGGCAACTTGGGGGCACGCGGTAGAGTAGTTGGGTTGAGCCACTATGCAACAAGCCGTAAGGTCTTGGGTTCCATACCCGACGAGGTGGATTTTTTCAATTGACCTAATCATTTCAGCCGCAGTATGACCCTGAGGTCGACTAAGCCTCTAATATAAATGAGTACCAGGAATCTTCCAGGGGGGGTACAGGGGGTCAAACGCGTAAGGCTGACAACCTTACCGCCATCTGTGAGCCGATTTTATAGATAATGTGGTACCCTCAACGTTTCAGAAACCCTTGGGCCTCCGTGGCCTGTTACAGCGATAGCTTTATCTTTACCTTTTTTTACCAGGGACAAATTAAAATTAAATAAATGAATATATAACTGTCGCTTCGTTATCTTGAAGCACTGGAAACCGACTGAGGATAGGCCACGGACCCCACCCCCTCCTAACCAGACGGTTCTCATTTCCGTCTATCGGTTTCTTCGTGTGCAAGCAACCGGAATTTGTTCAGAGGATTAATTTGTATGGAAATATTGGTGGAGTTTGTACTAATGAAACTCATTCTGAGTACTTCCATGTACGTATCTGACGCCCTAACACGAGAAGTAAACACGTGATTAACGAGTGACTCGCTCACCCGTGCACGGCGGTGTACGTGCCGCTTTGACCGGGAGATAGCAGCAAAGAGGGGCGGTTCGTCTTCGCGAGACACAAAAAAGTCACTAAAGTTGCTACACCTAAATGCGCGCCATTTTTTCTTATTTCTGAAGAATTTGCCACGTGTTTGGGTCGAATATGCAAATAAAGTATTATATTGAAAGTTTGTGGAAATCCCATAGCCGATAAAGCAGGGCCATCAATCAAAATGTGATGGGCGCTTTAAAAACCAAATTCGTATTGGAAGGTCTTTCATAAGGGGTGCTACCACGTCTCTCTATACTTTATCTCTACTGTGGGTATATTGGGGCTTGGGTCTCAGAACACACTCTTAGAAAGAGGAGGAAATCCTTTTGAGGAAATGAACGTTTTGAAAATTCTTTATTTCATTGCCATCAGGAGAGTTCTATTTCAGCAAAGGGTTCGTTCCTAAATCCTAAACAATTCCATAAGAACAACAAAAATTCCAGAATGGAACATGAAACAAGTGGCCATGCATACGTGTATTGGACTGAGACCAGTAAAAATCTAAGCTGTAGCCCATGCTTATTTCTCACGGAGGTTAATATGGACATTACTGTGTTATGGAATGTGACTCCGCACGATCTGGTAGATCATTACCAACGTTCCGAGGAAACTGCTGCCTTCATCTCTAACCTGAGAAAATAAGCCAAAGTTGGTATTGATATAGGGAGGAGGTAAGACAGAGTCCAGTGCGCCTCCTCCTCACATCAGTTCCATTTTCTTTACCGGCTATTGTGATTGAATATTTTTATGATTTTCTTCAGTCACTCCAGGCAAATGCCTGGATAGTACTGTTGTGCCCTGATAGGGGGCATTGACTGTAATCACCTCCTATCGGACGTCCGTGGATATCACTTAACCTATGCTGTGGAAAACATGCTTCACTAGGAGGGTCACAAAAACTCGAGTTCTCCAAACAACAACAAAAATGGAATATATAATCAAATTAAAACACTTATACACCTCTAAATTCTAAAAACACATTAACCCACCAAAATAATTTAAACCAGAAGTTCTAATAAGCTATCAGTGACCCGACCACGGGCAAGTACTCACTCGCGCTAAACATGATGCACATGAAAAACACTGGCGCCATCCCAAGGTTTTCCACAGGCACACTTTGCTTCACTCGTCCGTTTCTGGCAACTGCTAGAAACAGAGTCCTGAAACGGCCTGTTTTCCCAATTCCAAGATTCAACTTTTTCCCAAGTTGCGAAAGCTGCGCGTGCGAAATCCCTGAGGCGGGCATCTTGCCGGACAGGCCTTGTCGCGCGAAGCGAAACCTGACCGGGTCTTTCCACTGATGCGTAAACAGTCTTTTCTAAAGACAATTCGATCGACTGCCAAGGAATGCGAGGAGTCAGCCGCGGCTGTCTCCACGCCCTCCGGCCAGCCGTCTAACATTTCAACCTAAGCACACAATCTTACAAAAATTATACTTAATAACTAATGAAATGGGCTCAACAGTACCGCTACTAGGAAACGGCACCATTTTTTCTTCGATATCTTTTCCAATTCACGATTAGTCTGACATCCTAGTGTGTGTGACGCTATGTAGTGTAGCTACTGACAGCGTCGTGAAATAATATATAAAAGGAAGCTTCCATGCTACCTTGAAGACGGAAGTTGTATGTTTCTTCGAAGCGTTGTTAACAATACACCATCGCACACGCTTTTCTATGTCAGAAGACAGTATTGTTCATGCCTTATGTCGCTGGAACCTAACGGTTTTTGCTTTGAAGTTGCATTTGTATTAGCGCTTCAGGCTATGTCAATCAGCTTGTGTGCGAAACGAATAGAGTGCAAATAATTCAGCGTTGCCTAACAGTTGCGGGCTGTTCGCTCTGTTTGGATAATTAGAGGCTTGGGCTCAGTGTGAGAGTGGACACGCTGTACGTCTGCAAGTGCAGATTTAAATAAACCGGCTCGGTATCAAATTTTATGGAAACTCTTTCGTCAAGTGTCGAGTTTCGCATACGGACAGACAGAAAATACGAAGCCGGGAAAGGGGTGGAGGGGGGCATTTTCTTGCTTTGCTTCGTTGGTAAAACGCAGGCAAAATACAGGAACGTTTACCAGTTCTTCATTATGTCACTGTTGCATTATGTGTACAGAACAGTGCACTTATGGACGAGTCACGTCGTAGCGCGGTGTGAAGCGTCGCGTTGACCCGTTTAGATGGCACCCCGAATACAGAACAAAAGAGAGCTACTTTGGTTGGGTGCAACTGACAAGTCGCGCACAGAGGACCGGTACATTCAGTTCAGCCGAGACTGACAGCATGTCTGGAGGTGCTTACCACAGCTCTTTAAATCGCAATGATTTCTATATGTACTACCTACTGTAACGTTAAAAATTCCAGAGTTTGCGCACACAGTGTACATTTATTTACGTCTTATGATTCTCACAAACAGAGATTATTTCCCTAAATATCATTAACCGGTTGGGCTTTGTTATGGAGACGTAATGTGTTTCCTGTGAGGTACTAACTGGATTTATATATATTGCATTCTGCCCACGCAGTGTATTTGTGTGTTCCATATGGTTCTCATAGTAAACAGCGATTATTTCCCTAAACAGCATTAACCGGTTGGGCTTTGTAGCGGAGACGTAATGTGTTTCCTGTGAGGTACGAAATATGACCGTGGTCCCTCGGGTAACGGAACCAAGAATGACTATGCTGACGAGGGCCAACAGCAATTTGCGTGACCGACGAACGAAGAACCATCTTGTAAGTTACAAGGCGAGGAATTTTTTCACTAACTGAACAACTGTTAGGTTCTAAAAAAAGGACTCTGTTTGAAGGAGTCAGTGGACTCAAGCATGGGGCCGATGAGAGTGAGAACCGGCACCCAGTTAACATTTATCTTGAAATAAAATACAATTGTGACTGAAAAGAACAACATCTACACTTAAGTCATCACTGTCTTGGCATGGAGCTGGCAAGTCTCCAGAACTTACGACTCCTGCCCCAGTTTCGGAGGCCGGTCAGGGTGGGGGGTCTTGTGCCCATAACGAGTTACTAATTGCGTCTGGCTTCGTTCCCTTCGTGAAGAGGGCTGAAATCCTGACGTAAGAAGCAACTAAAAATTGTATAATAATAGAGCTGTATTGTTGGATTTGAGGTTCTCATGGCGGTCGCTAAGAGCATGGTCCTCTGGATTGTAGGGCTGCGTAGTTCGGAGGGAACTCGACGTTTCAGAGGGACATATCGCCAAGCAAGAAACCAACACAAACAGGCGACAGCTGAGCTCAGCTTGTATGTTCTGTTCTTGTGATCAGTTTCTTCCCTCATTTGAATACTGCACATAAAATATTGATATGATCGCCTGGCGTTACCAAATGTGCCGACTTTACAACCGGTCAATGCTGTTTAGGGAAATAATCGCTGTGTATCGTGAGAACCATGCGGAATACATAAATACACTGAGTGGGCAGAACGCAGTATATATAAATTCAGTTCGTACCTCACAGAAAACACATTACGTCTCCGCTACAAAGCCCAACCGGTTAATGCTGTTTAGGGAAATAATCGCTGTTTATTGTGAGAACCATACGGAACACATAAATACACTGTGTCTGCAGAATGCAGTATATATATAAATGCAGTCTGTACCTCACAGGGAACACAGTGCGTCTCCGCTACAGAGCTCAACCGGTTAATGCTGTTTAGGGAAATAATCGCTGTTTATTGTGAGAACCATAAGGAACACATAAATACATTTTGTGGGCAGAATTCAGAGTCCTAGTATGTTAAAGCAGGCGGTACATATATAGTTAGTTACCAGTGTGTATTATTAAGCCGTCAAAGACAAAAGTGGGTACAGCTGTAAACAAACTGTTCTGTAAGACAATCAGCCGGTGTCACCGCCCGCTGGAACAGCGCGAATTGTGTTGCCGTGACTGGGTCGGGGAGCAGCAGGCGGCGAGTGGCAGTGTGAGGAGCCGAGCCCCCCGACAGAGTCGCCTGTATAGGCACAGTCCACGCACGTGTATTCTCCTCGTAAAGAGACGCCGTTATTGACCTGTGTAGTCCTCGTAATGGAAATCACGAGTTTATCCCTCTAGAGCCCGGTTGTTAGTGTATGTACAGCCTGCTGTAACACCGAAACACTGTGCGTTTTGCTATCCTGGCATTAACCTGGAGAACTGAAGAGAACCATGGAAATTCTCTGCGAGTGTAGTAGACACCCTGGCCGAGATTAGAACCCAGCATCTCCTGGGTGGAGATCCAAAATTGTTCGGTCTGAACTGATTGCAGATGCCTACTGTCTGGCCGGAGGGTTGAAAACCACATTCAGGATATTAGGTGCCCCAACCGAGGCTTGAACCGGGCATCTCGCAAATGTACGGCAGAAGCATTACCGCTTGAGCAAGCTTGCTGCGTCCATACACTGAAGCTGGGGTAGCCCGAAATACTTTGTGAGTCATTCATTAGGTTCGGAAATGGGATGTAGACACACTGAAGTAGAAAACGAGAGTTCCGTGGGAAATCAGAACGTCGCGTTTGCTGGTAGTGCTGAGTACTGTAGCGGATTGAAAGCGATGCAGCGAGGTAGAGGCGTGAGCCCACAAATTCTATTGGTGCGGTCCAATGTTAATCCTGCCTGGCTGTGGTCTGACACCGCGCGCATGTGGGCTTCGTGGGCATAGAGGCTGCTCAGCGTGTGAATATGAAGATTAGTATCTTCTAGGATGTGGGCCGTACAATTTGATACATATTCACTAACTCTGTAGCAGCAGCAAATGTCTGATTGCTTCCTTCTCGTTGTTTACTTAGTTCATTCTTCGGCTCTGGAGATGAGAGCAGTACGTTCCTCCGAAACGTCGTCGAACTTACCGGACTGCAAGATGTCTCATTCCAGGAGACAGTAGATACTTTTGTTGTTATTGATTTTGACCCTAATCGTGGTACCGAACTGCGGTAACGCTGTACACTTGGTTTCGTGAGGTGCTGGGTTCGAATTTCGGCCAGTACACTGCCATGTGATTCGCGTTGTTTCACTCCCTCCAGGTAATAGCTTCATTGATACCTCGAATTAGATCATATGTGCTTCATTTCAAATGCTTCCCAATTTATTATTGACCAACCATCCTACAGGTTCGAGGCTGTGCAGTTCGACATACTGAGGGCGCTGACAGATAAACCGTAAATTAAAAGAAATGAATCCGTGTCCCAGCGCTCCTGGTGGCCGACACTGCAAAGCGAGGCAAGAGCACAAGGAGAGGACGCCCTGTTTTCTATTCATACTGTGACATATTTGCTAAAAACAAGAACTGTGCAGTCAGAGAAACAGCCGTTACTAGAGAACGGCTTTGCAAGCACACCCGTTACTAGACAATGGTTTACTGTCACATGATCGCTGCAAGAGACGCCCAGGCAACAATGGAAGAGTGGTTGGAGGCGGTGTTTTCTGTGTCGTCAGTGCCGAGGCTATGTAACGAGGACCAGCTGCCATTACGAGGCAACCCGTGTGGAGACGGGGTCGAATACCTCCACCGTGACCTTGCGAGTCGTAAGAGGCGACAAAAAGGGAGGTCTCAAATCTGAAACAGTAAAATACGGTCGCGAGTCCCAAGAGACTCGGACCCAAGAAAGACTGCGCTGGCAATGACCAGCATCATATACAAAAGACAGACCCGTCCTCTCGTCAGGTGCTCCTCAAAAAACAAGACCGTAACTGTCAAACAGTAATAAGTATCTGGTCAATAACCGACACCAAGACTTACTATCTGACCATCAGTCGCATTGTGACTTTGACTCTGATTACGAGACAGTCTTGAGGACGGCAGTTAGAGGAGTGGTGTTGGTGTGAGATGGCCGCCAGCATGCGAGGACGTGATCCCGGGAGCAGAGGAACGCTAACTGATGGGAGACGTTACGAAGCAGCGCAGTGAATACCGTGTCTGAGAACACTAGTCTCTGTGTGTGATAGTCATTTGTAAAATGTGTTGAAGTGTTCAATAAATCCGATTACCCATCCAAACCCTCGTATATAGTCACTCGAGCACGTGATAAGACACTGCAACTGTGATACTGCGTCCGCGGATTGTGGTACTGTGTGGAGAATGGCCAGTTATCTCAGTATAGGCTGTGTCAGAGGTAACGTAAATGAATTCTCAATTTTTATTTCAATAGCAAATATTTACATTGTTAACACGTTAATAGAGCAACGTTAAACTGATTATCTAAATAATCATCCATCCGTCCCTGCAGAGCAGACCCCTTGAGACGGTAACAGTCCCTCATCTAGTCAAGAATTGTCTGCGTTTTATAGAACCGGATAGTGTAGTAGCATGACTACTGACTGGACCGCCCCATTTGATCTCAGGCCGGGCGCCCCGACCGGCTCCGGGGTCCGCCCAACCTCCTACGCAATTGGTACCGGGGGACTTCTTCCCCCAGAAAAGTGACCTTTCATCTGCATCTTCATGCTGGGGACAAGAAGACAAGAACATTTGGAGTTATACAACCACTCCCCCCATGTTCCATAGGATGGTGCTAAACTAAGCACAGGGACAATTTGACCTTTAGCTCAGAGCTTTCATTATAAGGTCAGCATGTTGTAGCGGTTACGCTGCAGACCTATATTCGACATGTGCTCCGTTTGAATCCCGTCTGTGACATTGAATAAATATCCTGAGGTTTCCTCCAGTACCGCTATAAGCATGTTACGGCGTCCTTCCAAATCCTATACAAATCATGATCCATTAATAAACTACCTTTCGACACTATGTAGTTAGCTACTGAGAGCATCGTAAAGCGGCTACAAATTGCCCGCCAATGATCCTTAACGCTGGGCCAGTTGAATCCAGTTTGTCCTTCACGCCCTGGAGATAGCTGTAAATGTCTCTCCAGTGGGTAATAGAGAGGAAGTTGGCTATTTGAGTTCATCCTGAAACTCGCTGCTTTGTGAATGTGTTTATGGAAGTCGACCCATGCACAAGATATACAAAGGGGAATTGTATTGCCTTGTCAGGCGCCTTTCTTTCTCTGTGATGCACGAAACGAGACTAAAACAAACGACATGGATTGTCATGGATCTGGAGACTGTGAAGTAAGTCGAGTCCCGGGGCAGTACGGAAGGCCGCAGAAACACAGTTCAGCTAAAAGTGTATATCCGCAACGGCGGAACGAGCCGCGTCATTAATATCCCTTCCTGTCAACTTATACAGAACTTAATATGCTGTTCCATATTGTTCCTCCGCGCTGCTGTTTCCGTTACATATTGTTTCACTGAATTTAATGTCTACTTTGCATTCCAGTGTTCTACTTTGCCTCACTAGTCTGCTTTCGGTACGTCTGTCTTATACGACTAGATTTTCTTCTCCACGAAAGCTAAAAGACAAAGTTTTCAACCTATGTCTGTGCGCTTTAATTTCTTTAAAGCACGGTTGCATATATGTATATATACCGCCTGGTGTAACATTCACAAATAACAGATTCTGCTCACGGACTGTGTTTATGTGCCCCATACGAATCTCGAAATTGAGCGCAATTATTTCTCTAAACAGCATTAACCAGTTGGGCCTCGAAGTGGAGACGTAATGTGTTTCCTGTGAGGTACGAACTGAATTTATATATACTGCATTCTACCCACAGAGTGTATTTATGTGTTCCGTATGGTTCTCACAACAAACAGCGATTATTTCTCTAAACAGCATTAACCGGTTGGTCTTTATAGCGGAGAAGTAATGTGTTTTCTGTGAGGTACGGACTGAATTTATATATACTGCATTCTGCCCACACAGTGCGTTTGTGTGTTCCGTATGGTTCTCACAATAAATACGCAATTATTTCCCTAAACAGCATTTACCGGTTGGGCTTTATTATGGAGACGTAATGTGTTTCCTGTGAGGTATGAACTGGAGTTGTATATATTGCATTCCGGCAAGCAAAACAGACGGGCGATTCCCTAACGTTTCCCTAGCATATGTGCTTATTGCTTTATTGATAAAGTTTACAGTGCGTACATGTCAGTCACCAATCACAATACACTGGTTAATTTACAATTTCAATAAATTTCGAAATACAACATCTATCAACATCTGTCTGTCATCTTGATTCACTGCAGTCGTCACCTCTTCAGTTGGGCTCTCATGTTGGTCCAGCGTCCAGCGTAGAGATTAGCTCTTGGTGCTGCTAGAAGACTGAGTCTTCCGGTATTCCTTCTGATGATTAGCCGCCTGCAATGAGGAGCACTCCGCTCATATAAGTGATTTAGGGTATTTTTTATGAAAGGGGGAGGGTGAGTGTGTGTGTGTGTGTGTG
>NW_019739976.1:131604-199841 GCF_002891405.2 Cryptotermes secundus
GAGCTAATCTCTACGCTGGACGCTGGACCAACATGAGAGCCCAACTGAAGAGGTGACGACTGCAGTGAATCAAGATGACAGACAGATGTTGATAGATGTTGTATTTCGAAATTTATTGAAATTGTAAATTAACCAGTGTATTGTGATTGGTGATTGACATGTACGCACTGTAAACTTTATCAATAAAGCAATAAGCACACATGCTAGGGAAACGTTAGGGAATCGCCCGTCTGTTTTGCTTGCCGGACCGCTGGCTAGAAGTCAGTGCGTATCCGGAAGGTCCTGCGACCGGCCATCTCGACACAGGTTTTCTTGGTTTTCCTCTGTCTTGTAAGCAAATGCTGAGATGGTTCCCAAATTCCAAGTTGCTACTGCATGCTTCTCATGCAGCCCTCCCGATTTAAATTCATCAAAATTACGGTCCCTTGCTGTCAAAATTACCAAAATTATACACGTAAACTCAAATTTTTGAAATTAAAAGCTCCGCGGCCCCTCTCTCTCAACTCTCTCAAGTCGTTGCTTCTAATCATCTTAACGCCTACACTTTCACTTTACTCTTACCAAAAGGACGAGCGGGCAAAGCCTGGGAACCTTCTTAAATCGATGCTCTTTCTTCTTTCTCTTTCTCTCTATCTCAGAGTGTATTTATGTGTTCCGTACGATTCTAGAAATTGAGCGGGATTATTTCCCTAAACAGTAAGAATAGGTCGCCTTCGCAATTGAGACGAATTTTGTTTTCTATGAGATAGGAATTGAAGTTTTATATATTGCTCACACGAAATTAACGTTTGATTCTTAAATTGGTTGAAGAACTCCAGTCTCTAGCCACACATACGCATGAGAGAAAGAAGTTATACCCCAGCGTGGCAGCTGTGTGGAACTTTATTCTGCATTAAAATGAGGAGATAAGGCATGAAGTACCCGAGAAGGAATTAGATTCGTGGTGACGTAAGGAATAACACGAGAGAGGGGATACATAAATAAAGCAACTAAATTAAAAGAAGACAGAATTTTACATTAAGGCCTGCCAACATTCGTGTTGCGATGTGATGGAAGAAGATACCACAATGACAAAATAACTATGTAAGATTTGAGGCTTTCACGGCGGTGACTATGAAGAAAGCAGTCTTCTGGGATTTGGCACCGTGTATATGTGGTGTTAACCGACGTNCGAAATAACATTATTCGATTCTTTCGGCTGGTAAAGAACCAGAGGAAGCTATTCATGTTGGTCCAAGTACTGATGCCTCTTGATAGTTGTACTGACAGTTGCAGGCAATTCTTGCTGTCTCTCCTCTTGCTTTAAAGCGAAATGGCTAAACGCGAAAGAACATCGCTTGCAATAGTTGCAGAAACTGCCATGTTACCCCAGATCCCGTTATGTTTAGATTCGGAAGTTTTAAAGGATGAAGTTAAACTTAATAATTTGATGAGCCCGCTAGACGCATCAAACCAGCGTATTCAGTGCCCTGTAAAGTGCTCAGTTTTGATGGGAGACTTGGCCATAAGTACCAGGATAACATTAAGATGAATCTTAAGGAAATAGTGTGTGAGAGTGTAGAATGAAATAATTTTGTTCGTAATAGGGTCTAATGACCCTATAGACACGGCAGTTATTCAGGTTACGTAGACGGCGAGGAATTTCTTGAGTAGCTGAGCAACTGTTACCTTGTAACGAATAATTCTGATGTTCAAAAATACACACCTTTGCCGTAAAACATTTCTTTTTCTAATTTATATTTTAAGCCTTTGAAGCTTGAGGTTCATCTAAATAATATTGTGACGTGGATGGCTCAACGGGAAGTAGGGGTCACGTGAACTCTGTGGTTTCGCGAGTGACGTCACATACCCCCACTCCTTCCACCAGAACGCAACGCTCGGTGGGCGCCCCCTCCACCGCGGTGACGTAACAAGGTATGCCGCAGTTGCTACGCAGCAGTAAATAATTCTCTATAGCGTTGCCAGCAACACCTGTAAACACGGCGGCTAGGCAACAAGGAAGCGAGGCGTTTTCCCATTGTCTGGCCGGGGGTTTATAAGAGAACTACACTGCCGAAGGAGTCAGTTAAAATGTAGCAGCCGCCGAAGACAGTTGAAATGTAGTATTCACCGAAGTTGTAACGAGCGAATCGTGATAGTATGAAGAGATTTGTGAGTAGGGTTTGTAAAGAGTGTAAACCCGCAACCTTGTCATAATGAATCGTAGTTACGATTTGTAGGTTGTTAAATACACCAATTAACAATCTGAACGGCGTCTTCAGTGGCAAAACACGTTACAGTATTTAAGAATTCAGTCCGTACCTCACAGGAAGCACGTTACGTCTCCGCTACAAATCCCAACCGGTTAATGCTGTTTAGCGAAATAACCACTGATTACTTGAGAACCTCTCAACTACCCGTTTCTGTTGGCCAGTCTACCTGCGTAGCCTTCCCACGCCCTAACTTGGCTGACTTATACTATGAAGACTGAAGCAGTATGTTCCTCTGAAACGTCGGTACCTACATACCAGACTACCCTGTGTAATAACCCAGAAATCCGCAATTTGCATGTACAGGCTCTGCGATTAAAGTAGGAGTCTGTATGTCACAGGGTTCCAGTGTAACTTCCCTAACGTATGCTTAACTCGCATTGTGGGATATGAATTCACTGCATTCACTGAGAATGGAAGCTTAATAACTGAAAGAAGCACTTTATTCTAATACATGTATGACTGTGTTTTATTAGTCTCGTGGCAGCCATAAACGTGTAAAGCTGTGAGTTTGACATTTACACTCAACGATGGATGACAATTAAATTTATTTTAACACGACCCAGCTGAATCACAATCACGTCACACCTACAGATCCTGTACAGCACAGCGCACGGTTTCCCCTCTCAATTTTCACACCCTGCAGTAATAATATTAACCGTTTGCTAGCCGATACAGTGACTGAGCTACGGATGAATGTGCAGAAAATCGTGGCTCGATTCCCAGCTCTAGCAGAAGTTAACAGCGTCCAGACCAGCTGTGGGACTCGTAGTGCGTCCCCCTCTGGGGTAAAGTGACCGTGACGTGAAGTTGACAATCCTCGTCTATCTAGTGGCGAGATTAAGAATACCTGGAGCTGTACTTCCACTCCCTCACGTCTTCGTGGCATGCAGATTAATTCATTAAGCACAGGGACAATTTTACCGCTACATTACTGATTTCTTACGCCTCTGCTTGACGAAGGCGGGTAGTCCTGAAGCAGCCTGTTCCTTCTGGTAGTCGTCGCTCTTGATGTACTCCCATATTTCTGCCGTAGCGACTGGGAAGTACGAACGTGTGTGTCGGCTGTGTCATGCCTCACGACGACGGGGCCCAGGAATTTATATGTTTGTGTTTTGCTGGGCATTTTTTAGCGTAACTGCAGGAATAATTCCGTATTCAATTCACGTTCGTCGGCTAGTGTTGTCAACTTTACATTCCTTACAGCAACTCTGTTGTCCAGTTTGTTATATAATGTTAGTTGACATTAGAGACACGGTGACATAACCCCGGGAGAGAACCCTGGACACCTCCGGTGGACTCATGAGATTCTGTGTGAATGTAGGAGCGAATAGGGAAATTTTTGCCACTGGCGGCAATGGGACGCCAGTCTTAAAAACCGTACACTGTACTGACTGAGCTATCTCGGGCTACTGTGCTCGTTAAAATGAATGGATCCCTGTACAAGTATAGGGTCATGTCTTGAGGGACGGGAAATAAACCCCAAGAACACGAGGTCGTTGCAAGAAAATGGGTGATAAAATCATACCGACGTCACAGGAAGCTGGAGGACAGGGAGCAGTGCGAAAATGGAACAAGAGAGAAATGAGAACTTAGAGCCCTTTAGCAGGCAGTCGTAACTTTTTTAACGTTAAGATACTCGAAATTTCCTCCAAACATGGTGTTTGTAGATTTTAATTGGTTGACATTATAAATAAAGATAAGATGCCTAAACGGCGTCATGTCGTTGAATTTGAAGTTTTCAAGACGGTGGTTATGAATTGTACAATCTTGTGGGATGTAACAGCAGGAACCAGAAAAGTACCACAAGAAAATAAGCGCAACAAACCCAAAACAAATGTAAACAAAAGAACTGTTCACCGTCGCGTAGCACAGTGGAAGTTCACCGACGTTTCGAAAGCACCGTTTCATCTTCGTGGTCGAAAACAGGCGAGAAACAAACAGCTTGCTGATTGAGTCAATAGCTCAGCTAAATTCACGAAATATATATGGCGTGTTTTCTGTGAAGTAGGAATTAAAATTATCAGTTTCGTCGTTTAAATTATTAGCATCGCGAATGGATTTAACTGAAGGAGCGGCACTTCAGAAAGCAGTCGGAAAATGCCTCGACACTGAATGCCCCACTCTGGGTCCTATCATTAGAATAGGGGGGGGGGATTACTACATGGAAGGATTTGTACAGAAGTGAGGAGGCCAAGTTTCTTGCAACAAAACATCATTTAATCGATGGACTGGGCGTGGCTGTGCTATTGGACCCCCACACCCCACGATCACTACATCTGACCCCAATGGAGTTTTTCTTCGGGGTGTCGTCAGTCTTCTGACTGCGTTGCTGACAAGGCTGACCACATTACTCTCGCCAGAGCGCGGCAGGAGTGCAGTATCGATTGACAGTGTCCGAACTACAGCGGTGACTATTAATATTCCTGCTGCTCTTACGTGACGCCGTGTAGTTTGCTAGATAAATTCCCCGAAACTTTCTGCCAAAACATTGTACCCATGAAGATGGAGTCAGTTCAATTATCCGAATTTATAGGCAGAGGTTAATATTTTTCGTTAATACTTAACCCTTGTAAGCATCTTTACTGCAATTCCTGCCGCCTGACATACAGTACAACACCTCGTTGTATTTACGCCCCCCCCCACAGTATATTTGTATTTCTTGTGATTCCCGCAGTAAACAGGGATTATTTCCCTAAACAGCATTACGTGTTTGTCGTTATGGAGACGCAGTGTTTCCTGTGAGGTACGAACTGCATTTGTATATATTGTTTAGATGAATTTAGACTTTCAGAAGCCTTCTGCTCGTACCGTATCCATGGAGAGGGCTTTGTGAGAAAGTCACTTCCAAGAAGCCATCTTCGGGAACACGGAGAATCCTCTTGCGCAAGTAAAGGAGCTTATTTAGTCTGTCATGTTTCCTCCCTACACGTGACGTGCGACAAGCAATAACGAAAGCGCTGTACAGCAGTGAACTACCTTCCTTAACGTGTCACAAATAAAACACTTCCCATAATTTCGTGTATTTGGTTTTGGTTATTACTACTCGCATAAAGAAATCTCGTGTTTTACTTATGCTTGGATATCACTCACAGAGACTTGCTTGTGTTTATCTTCAAGCAGGAGTATCCGTTCTTCGCCCGAGATATGATTTCTTTTCTTATCAGTAGATTTTATAGAAGATAAAAGTTTAAAGAAGGAATACAAAAGAACAAACTCCATGGCCTGTAGTCCGCAAGCGAATTATACCGACCGAGCGACCGCAGCTTGTAGGCGAAATTAGTGTCAACTTTTGCGGTGGTCAGCGGAACGGATCCCCACGGCCGTTAATCTCGGTTTTCTAGACCGGAGTCGCTATTTCCTTGAGAGAGCTCCTCAATTATCCTCACGAGGCTGAGTGAACCCTGTTCGAGGCCAAGTACTTCTCAGAAAATCTTGTGCACCGGGAATCTAACCCGGGACTTTTGGATCTGTAGCCAGAAACTCTGACCACTAGACCACAGAGGCGATTTTAAAGAAGGAATAACGTTCCAATTAATAAATTGAAAAGCACCGGTGTAATTAAAAGGAAGTATTTATAATTCGGAATCAAACAGCATTGAGAACTTCTACTGCAGAATTCTCTGCTTCCTTAAATACCAGCACATCCTGGCTGGAGTACTGAATGAGCTTCATAATATTGTTTAATTATTCTATATTAGGTCCCCGGTATGAACCAAATTGTATGACTTCATTAACTTATGTTTTTATTCGTTCCAGGTGAGTACAACTCCAGTTGCTGCCATGGCAACGGACGGTATACCTTACAGTAGGTCTACGGGGATAGAAAGTGTCATAATGGAAATGCGGAATTAATTGCAACACCGGAAGAAGAGGAATGTATGTCACATAACTTGTCTCTTATTTCTGAAATATGCATTGCATGAGCTGCACAGCGAATATTTCAACTCCTTCCGCACCGCGAACCAGTTAAGTCGTTTAGTAATACCGCCCTGCAGGGTGTGATCACCTTCGTAATTTGAAGACATCAGTGAATGAATCTTCTGCCTTGTGCGAAGAATGACCTAAAATTATTTAGTTTCTGCATATTAACGATGTTAGAAAAGCAGACAATTTTGATAAACAATTCAGCATGAAAAGGTTAAAAGGAAGGACTTAAATACGAGTAGAAGTATTGTCGAATATGCTTTACCTTTTCCTTTCCTTTGTTATATTCGTTCTGGCATTGTTCTTGATTTACGCTGTTCGACGGACGAAAAGTCTCGAGCCTCTCTCGTCTCGAGTTTTTGCCAGCTCTTGATGCCTTACAGTGCTCTGTACGCGTTCTCACAAACGTACTTACAGAAAATAGGCGATCATATAAATGACACTGGAAATCTATGCCATTAGCCACTTCCTGCCGAGGGCGGCCCCTAACGCGTTGCTTTTGTCCAGAGACACTGCGAGCTGCGTGAAGGGGAACCTGTCATTAATTTTGTTCGTACATCTTGGAAAAATTCTATAGCAACCGGACACTGGTTTCTGGTATCCGTCACTAATAGATCTGTTAGATCTGTTAGCGCTTTGAAGCTGAATGCTATCTACATAGTATAATATTAAGAAAAATATCAGCTCCTACCTCACAGAAAATGCAATGCGTCTCCATTACAAGGACCAAGAGTATAATGATGTTGCTTAGGGAAACAATCACACCCACTCCAAACATCACTGTAACTACTGGAAACATAAAGTATTCTCAGTTTTACAAGCCGTTGCTTGGTAGCGGCTTCCGCGGACGTTCCCCATCCTCTGGGATCCCGAACTGTTCTCAGCCTTATCGAACAGCTTTTCACTTCTCGCGACTCCAACCCTCACCTACCTCAGAATCACCATTCGAAGTCAAAATCAAGGTCAAATTTGCTTTGTTTTACACCGAAATTCTAGTCCTCGTTACATAGCCCCGGCACGGACCGCACAGACGTCTACAATTATTGAATATTCTGTCGTGTCCACAGAGCTGTTCCCTAGCAACGGCTGTTGTACAGTCGCCTGTTTACACAGCTACTACTTGGTCCTGGGTCTGCATGTTACAGTGTATAAATACACTTTGTGGGCTGAATGCAAGTGTATGTTTATCTATGGTTACAATTTTGCTTGAAAGGGCTACGTTACGCTGAAAGCAGTGGAGTTGCATTGAGTCGGGTGTAGGCAAGCCCACCGACAGGCGCCCTCGTATCTCAATCTGTGACGTGCCCTGAGTTCGTTGCCCGTGAATGGCAGTCACACAGTTGCGACAGGAGTAAAGGTCGGTGGGGACGGTTTACGTGTATGATATGCCAAGCTGATTAATGACCTCAGTGTTGCGAACTGACCGGACAGTCCATTCATTTGGGTGTGTGTGTGTGTGTGGGGGGGGGGGGGGTTGCGGCGTATAGAGCTTCCGGTAAAAAATCAAAACATAAGAAACGCATCAAAAATATTACACCGATTTTTTTCATCCCTTTGATTCACCGTAAATTATTCGAGACATTGAATTTGAGTCTTTTATACATATGACTATAATGAGAACTATCTTATGGAATGTGACGCCCTGTCCTCCAGTAGCTCATCGACGTTTCGGAGGAACATATTGCCTCCGTCTGCAGTGTCGAAGCTCTGTTTGCTGCTTGTTTCTTGCTAGATACAAGTTTGCCTTTCTCTTTGACCCTAAAATGGAACCATGCTCCTCCGAAACGTCAGTGAACTACGGGACTACTTGGATTCACATCAGAGAATATTTAATATTTGCAACTTTTCTGTTAAAATTCTACACTAATAGTTATCTTCCGCCTACGGAAATTATGCTGTACCAGTTGTAAGATTTGAATATCTCACGGCGGTGACTACGAAGAAAACCGTCTTCTGAAATGTGACATCTCCGTTCTACCATGAAGATAGAGACGTCAGGGTCCTCCGAAGCCTTGGCATCTACTACAAAAGCATGACGTCACAATTCCACAAAACTGTAATCTTATACAGTCACTCATTTGGACCCTGGGATTCTGAAAGATAGCTTATTCTTTAAAGAGGACAGTGTGAATTTAAACGACACTTCTTCAGTTACAGAGGCTATACAGCCTAACCTTTCTTGACAAAATGATAGTGACCCAGCTGTGTCGCCGTTTTATGGAACTCGAAGTTGATTACCATATTCTGAAGAGGTCCTGGCCTCATTTGAATTACTAACCTGATATCTGCCTTCAGAGACTGGGGAAAACCACAGAAATCTGTCTGCATGGCGAATTTCGAGCCCGAGATTTGAACTGGAGAGCTCAGATTACGAAGCCGCAGTAGTGACCAGTCGGTCCTAACACAAGGACGCGAGACGAGATGACAGTGAGATTTAACCAGCGTTGTTCTGTTATTAATCATTCATGTCCCTGATGATCCAACAATCAGTGATGACGCAGTTCTGTTCCGTTATTAATCATTCATGTCCCTGATGATCCAATAATCGTCTTGAATCGCCAGGATTGAAGTAGCGGCGCAACACGCTAGGGTATTGCGTTTAATTGATGGGATTGTGGAAATGCGTTTAACTGGAAGTCTGCTGGCTGTACTAGCACTGGGGAAGCCTGCCTGCACTGTTGGCACTCCGCCCTGCGTGGAGGTCAGTTTCTGGATCCTCTGTCACTGCTTCTAACCGTTCCAAACGTCTTTTCGTTCATCCTGTCTTTATCGGAAGGACGAGAAGGCAAAGCCTGGGAAGCTCCTATTAATACCCTTTCTTCCCCCGCAAGAAAGCGCCTCTCACTTCTCCCACGACTTTCCCTTTCACCCATTCTTCTACTATACTTTCTTTATTTCCACCCTCTGTGCGAGGCCACGTTCAGAATTTCGTAGCGTCAGATGATGGGAATATGGGGAAGTACGGATGGGAAAGACAAGTGTCTCCTGGCATGTGACGCCACATAGATCTTCACTAACGTTTCGGAGACCCAGGGAGCTTTCTCTCCCCATGTCCTCACAACTTTTACACACTCGGCCTATTTTTGTACCCTGAAGTTTGAGGCATCAGGCTAGCTGTAACGATGTGGCTTTGTCTTGAAGAGCCTCAGGAAAAGACGAGAAGAAGTCAGTCTGGGTAGCCGGTCTCCGAGTCGAGACTCTCTTATGGCCGTCAGTTCGAGCCCCTGACGTTCAGAGTCTCCTACTAGCATGCGTGTCGTGTGTGTGCTAAGGTGCTGCATAACGCGACAGGGGAGAAATACTGAATCTGTTTCGAGACAGAGGGCCTTTCGGAGAATGCTTCACACTGGCCTAATATAGATGGTATTTAACCCATTAAAGCACAGTTATTATTGTATATGTCTCTTGATTAGACTCTGGAGAATTTCACACATTCGCAAATAGTGTGTTTAATTAATTAGGTCCTCCAGAATTTGATGTCATATAGTTTGGTAGATATGTATCAGTGTTTCAGAGGAAAATTATGACTCCATTTGGATCTGTACGGTGTCACGTCCCAGAAGATTGTGGCCCGGATATTCGCAGTTATGTGAACTGTGTATTTATGTGAATCTCAAAATCAAGAACTTCTAGTTTTCTAAACAGTGTTAACGGTAAGATAAAGTTATCCCTGTGCTTAACTAAGTAAACACTATACCATGAAGGCGTATGGGGGAGTGGATGTATAGATCCACATTTTCTTGACCTCGACACTAGCTGGAAGTGAGTGGTCAGCTTCATGGCCTGGTCGTTTTACCCCCGGGGAAAGAGCGTCCTGTACCCTACCGGGACTCGAACCCCGACTCCTCGGTCGTCCAGCCCGTAGCCAGTCGCTATACCGACTGCCCTGTCCCGGATCCTTCTCTATGTATTATATTTCTGAATGTTATTTAAATGAACTTCACACTTAAAAGTGTCGAGGCTCTTCTCAGTGGATGCTGATGTGGCGTATCCAGTTATACGGTGTACGTTGCTAATCCTGCAAAATTGTAAATAAAATATTACAGCCTCCTCGGGCATGGGGCCAGGGCGTGGTGATGACGCATGCTACTAAAAAAATGCATGAAATGTGACAGTCTACTGAAAACATAGGCAGGTTCGGTTTCTACTCTCTGTCGATCTCGTATTTCGCTGACATGAAGTGGGTTATGGTGTTGCACTATTTTACAGGTGTTTGATTTTTATGGGCCGCATTTCAGCGTTTGAATGTGTTCAGTGTTTTTGTGTTTTATCGGCTGTGAGTGCAGCTACTGTATATGTGTCCTATATGTCATGTCACAGGGGGGAAATATGGACTGTCATTAATGTGCCTTACTGAAGTGACTCGTTGCGATTGCAACATAATTTCCCATCAACGTAGAAAAACTGAATTGAGAATTTGCCACAGATTAAATTTAAAAGTGATCATCCAGGAAGTGTATTAATTTACTGCCTTTTGCTTAATTATGTCGAAAACGGCAAGATTTTCATTGTCACGTGTCCGGTCTTCCGTGACTAATAATAACGGGTTCTGGGTTGGATGATTGGATTTATTGGCACTTCTTTACAATTACAATCAATTATGACAGCTCACAGTCAATGATTGCCTAAGACTCGCTCCATTCGTTGCTCTGCTATGAATGTCTTCCTTTCTGCATGATTGACTTGGTTCTGATTTACGACTCGCTGTCCGCTGGTTAACACTCCACATCTCAACACTCAACTCTCTTACGAAAGACGAATGCCGAACGACGGTTCACTGCTCATTCTCTCGAACGAACTGAACGAACTCTTCTGTAAATTCGGGGCGGCCCAAATATAAGTTCTTTTTTATTGCTAGTGGGGTGGGACTAAGTCCCTTGCACTGCGGCCGCTTCTGGCCTACTGTACCAGCCCCAGATGATAGGTGAGGGTGATTGTGGAGCAATTGGTGGAATAAAGATCGGCAGGGGAAACCGAAGTACTCGGAGAAAACCTGCCCCAGCGCCACTTTGTCCACCACAAATCCCACTTGACCCGTGATCGAATCCGGGCCGTCGCTGTGGGAAGCCAGCGACTAACTGCTTGAGCTATGGCGCGGCCCAAATATAAGTTACTATGTCTAACAGTTCCTCTGTTATTCTGTTTTACTGTGTTTATTTGTTGCCACGGGAAAATGCTTACCTAACCGTTTCCCAGAAATGGGCTAATCTGCGTCTATTCGTTTCAGCGGGCACGTGCTTACCAACCGTTGCCTAGCAGTGTTCATATTTATCACAGTTAAAAGTGTTTTGCATATAAAATCGTGAATTCTAATTCTCCTATGTAAAATTTGCTTGAAATATTTTTCGCTAGGTTAGATATTTAGCGAGTCGTGCGAGGGCCGACAAAAGGCCTGCACGTCTTCGTGTACAAGGTGCCCACTCAAAACAGCCCACACTGGCCCCAAATCCTAGCCAAAGGAATCCAATCCTCACCATCCCGCCGAGCTCCGGTAAGATCCACTTTAATATTAGGCCAGCGTCCTACAGTATGTCCGTGTGCAGACACGAACTGTAAGCGTAGAGCCTGGGTACCCTCTGCATTTACATTTAGAGATATTAGCCCTAACGTTTACATTTGAATAATCGCAAATTCCACGTTACTGAAGACAGCTCCTTGAATAGGAACCTGTCTACGCAAATTTTGCATATTTCATGCTTTATGCTCGGATGGTTATCACTATGCTTCGTATTAAGAAGACCCTAGGTTCAAATTTGAGCCCAGAGATCTGTCTGGTACTCCGAATGGCCTTGAGGCAATTGCTATGGTAGTATCAAGTCATTATCGTTTTCTCACAGATCCTTCTGAGTTCATCGTTCACCAGTCATCCCATGATTGGACGCTATGTAATCCGGGCGTACTGAAAGCGGCTTTAAGGAAATTGTCAAAAATAAAATATTCGAAGTGTAACAGTTTTTTAAACAGGATTGAGACATACGAAACGTTCGATGGAAATGTCTGGACAATGGACGAAATTATCAGAGAAGTATCAGTATCTTGTGAGGATAGAAATGAGCCCTTAGATTCCACGAGAGGTGGGGAATCCCTTTCGCACCTGAGAAGATTGTAGCCACTGAAGAAGGCCTCTCCTTCATGGAGTTCGGGACAAGGGTCACACGCGATACCTAAATTTATTCTTGTGTAAGGCGTGAGGACTTAATTAGGGCAGGTAAAGTTTATAATCATTCTTTACCCCCACCACTTTATTGAGTTGAGTTGTCAGCTTCACGCTTCGGCCGCTTTAATCCCGAAGAAATAGAGCCGCAGGTACCCTTTGTATAGGAGACTGGGTGGGCCCCAGAGCCTGTCTGGACGCTGCCGGAAACCGAACTGCAGCCCGTTTGTCTCCGAGACAAGAGACCCACCTCTGTGGGCGTAGTGCCCACGTGTTGCTGGCGCTGTAAATCTTGCGTTTGGCATCGTGTAGCTGCATTATATGGCACGGATCCCAGCGGTCGCAGGGCCGGCCGAACCATTACTCATCCCCGCACCGCCACGTTAACCCGTGCCAAGTGTCTGGTATCGACTCCCGCCCAGATCAGCTCGCACACGCTGTCACTACGTACCCCTCCCCCTCTCAGTCTTTCATGTTTTATTTGGGACGCTTCCAGCATCTGGATCTGTGTAGCGTCCAGTGGTTTGCTGAATTCAGGGGGTTTGGAAGGAAGAGGTCTTGGCCTAATCTAAGTACAGTAAACCCCCGCTAATCCGATTTCAGTTAACCCGGATTGAAATATGAAAACGCTGTTCACAGTTGAGAGTATACTTTTAAAGACATACCGCATTTAGCAGCAAAAGGGATTAGAGCAAGAGGACTTTCAGGCTTTGCTGAGGGTAGCTGGAGAGATTGATTTGACGAAGGAGATCCTGGATTTCAGTCTCGTTCCGAGGAACGTCGGTTCACACAAGATCTACACGGCGCCATACCCCAGAAGACGTCATTCTTCATATGGAATTCCTTTCAAAAATTCTTGTTACTTGCTGGCAGATGAGCAGACAGGCAAACAGAAATATGATTAGGACAGTAGGCGCAAGTTTTCAATATTATATCTCAGCATCCTGTTGCACTCTACACGATAAATGATACAAACTCCGTCCCAAGTGCAAACAATATATATTATATGTCTTTGATCTTGTTCTCTTCTACACTACATGTTTCGGCCTCTATCGGCCATCACACGTAGTAAAGACAAGCAGCGGCACGCACACAGGAAGACTACACAGAATAACACCTGTACAGTGTGGAAACAAGAACTAGCCGCTCCAGCACTTTAGACATAGGGCGAGTAACCCTAACAATTTTAAATTTTAAATTTAAAATTTAGAGAAAATTTTAAAGAATTTTAAAATCATAACTAAAGATTTTATAGTGCTACTACAGTAAAATTTGACGTGTGCAATATAATCTACATACCAGACACATATCAGCGAGGTAGATGTTGATAATACGAAGAAAATAACAATGTGTTTTTTAAATGTTAAATTTTAGACTGGGTTCAGTGTGGCAGCAACGTTAAGAGTATACACCTGATGATGGCCGATAGAGGCCGAAACATATAGTGTAGAAGAGGACAAGATCAAAGACATATAATATATATTGTTTGCACTTGGGACGGAGTTTGTATCATTTATAGCAAGTTTTCAACTTTTCTTTACGAGCGCTCCCATAAAGCATGTCGCCTCTGTTGTCATATTCCTCAAAAATCGTCATGATACGGTCTCGTCGAGCTGTGGGCCAGTGACAAAGATGTAGCTTCATGCTGTGGCCCTGCAGTTCAGTTGGCTTTTGAAACAACGGATTTTTTTTGTAAGAACCGAACGTGAAAAAGCATTGAGATGTAAGAAATCGGATACTACGTAGTTGGAACATGTCTGTACTCCGCTGGAATATATGCTTACAATTTTTGCACTGAGAGCATAATTTAACCCACAATGGGGAGGTCATTTCAGTCTATACTTCATTATAGACAATTTATCTCCCAAAATCTTTCATTGGTTTCGATTAAATTTGGTACGGCGGTGTGAGCTCAGGTTCCCACTGCGGTGACTATGATGATTGCTGTGTTCTGGGACGTGACGCCGTGTAGTCTTGTAGTTTCGGAGTAACCTGCTGCTTTCATCTTCAGTGTAGAGTGTGGAAAGAAAATGGCACAGATTACAGAGTACCAGGATCCTGCAGTGCCCCAGGGTGACCCGACCGGCCACAGTTTCATTCATTCCTGTCTTCATTTTTGCTTTTTCGCAGGACTCAATCTAACGGTATGAAAGAATTACTTTCTCTTCCGAGCAACGATACAGAAAATGGAGTTCATTTGCAATTCATAGTGTCACAGGTAAATGCCCAGAATAAACAGCTCTCGGAGGGTCGGACAAATCGTAAGCTTCGAGTGAGGGACCGTATTCACGCGAGCTACGAGATGTGGCTCTACATGCAGATGACCTATTTTATGTCCTATCCGATCTAGCCTGAGGGGGAAGAAAAAGTGGTGGGGGTGTAGTGAGTGGCACTGCATGTTAAGGTATGCGGGGAAAATAGACTATCTCTCAGTTTTGAAGGTTTTCAGGTAGTGCCCTCTGCTCCTTCTAGTAAACGAAGACAGGTGAGAGGGTAAAGCGTTGGGAAGTGGACTGTGTTCATTACGAACAAGGGAAATAATGTGAGAACTGGGTATTTGCTGCGTCGGATTGGACTTTTGATGTTATAATTTGGAGGGTTGCATTCTACAACTGAATTGGTCATTATTGGACAACGGAAAATATGAGCCAAAACAGGAGAAGGAGTTAGACAGGCCTTTAAATGCGTGGACATTTCAGTTAAAAAAATTAGAGACGGAACAGGTGAAACGATTTAATCCACGAAGCTTAACAACGAAAGGGAGAAGAAGAAATTGAGGCACGGAGAGAACTAAACCATACAAGCGTGTAGGCTTGAGCCGTAAACGTTTTACGACGCTCTGTGCCTGGAATATCCTTGCTGGATCAGCCTCATTTCGAGTTCATCTGAATATTGCATGAAATTCAGGTACTTCGTCACAGGAAACATATTACACCTTCATTTCAAAGACATTACGAAGCTAATTTTCTAATTTTTCAACGTTTCGTTGCGAACCCATCAAAATATGTCGTAGAACTGAAAGTTAATGCTGCTTTCAGAGTCGACTGCAGAGGTCTAACTGTTCAGTACAGCAGTAGTGGGAGAAAACACTGAAACAAACTATAATTTGGAAGAATAATTTGTTAGCTTACACAATAAGTTGGCTAGTTTTGACGAATTTGAATCCAGAGACCTGTATGAGAAGCGCGCTGTAGCAACTGGGAATTTGGAGAGCCGTTACAGCCTTTCCTTTGAACATGGAAGGAAACCAAGAAAACCTGTGTCGAGATGGTCGCTCTCAGGACCTTCCGAATATGGCCTGAATCTTAGGCAGCAGTCCGGCAGACAGCAGAATGGACCTACAGAATTTCACATAACATATACAGAAACAGTTCGTACCTCACAGGAAACACATTACGTCTCCACTACAGAGATCAGCCAGTTAATTCCGTTTAGGGAGATAATCGCTGTTTATTGTGAGAATCATACGGAACACATAAGTACATTGCGTGGGCATAATGCAGAGTATATAAATTCAGCACGGACGTCACAGGAAACATTTACGTCTCCGCTACAAGCCCAACCGGTTAATGCTGTTTAGGGAGATAATCGCTCTTAATTGTGAGAACCATACGGGACACGTAAATACACTGTGTGCGCAGAATGCAGTATATATAATAAATTCAGTATGTACCTCACAGGAAACACATTACGTCTCCGCTACAAAGCCCAACCGGTTAATGCTGTTTAGGGAGATAATAGCTGTTTATTGTGAGAGTCACACGGAACACATAAATACACACACCGCGGGCTAGTTACAGGCATTGAATGTTAAGGCAGCGTGTGTATATACGTACGTATATAATTAGAACTCTGCTTTAACAATTAAATTTCAGGCTTCAGTGGGTTAAGGCGTCCAGACTGATACAGGAGGTAGAGTGGCCGGAGCGTGACGGTCACTACTTGTATACAGATCCGAGTCTGGGTGATTACACGTGTGGCGCTTAGCAGGAAGCCTGCCCTGTTATCCCGGTAACTCGGCCGTGCTTCTGCCGTGGACTGGGAGGTCCGCTCAAGAATTGTCCTCAAGTAGAGATTAGAACCGAGTAACTTGTCTCAAGCATTTGTCTTTCTTGTATTCGGGAGGTACTCAGTATGACTCTCGGTCGGGACACAGGCCGTCTCGACTGGGGATTTTCGTGGCTTTCTTCAGTGTCTTCCAAGCGGGTTCCAGGATTGTGTCTCTAATTAGGCCACGAAAATTCGCTTCCATATTTTTTCCGACCCATTGCCCATTCGGAACTCTAATATTCGACTCAATATAACTGTCTACGGTATGGAGGGCGTCGTTAAAGAAGCCGGGAGTAAATAAAAAAAAGAGGTTCGTAGTTTGGAATTTCAAAACTCTTGACCCTTCATACGGTGGCAGTGATGCTCTGTCTACGTGCTCGGTTTATTTGCTTCTCAGAATGAACACCAACTCTCTGCATACACATACGCTTTGTGTATTTTGGCAGGCAGGTACTAACACTCGGAGCTGAGTCCTTCTTGAGAAGCCGCCAGTCCTGTAGCTACTCAAGTATTTCCCACTTATGGAATCCGACTATTCATTACCGTATTCACAAGAGGCCTCCACTGGTTCCTATCCTGAGCCAGATCAATCCAGCGCATACCACCTCAACCTACTCCTGTTAGAACTCATTTTAATAGTATCAACCCACACATCTTGGTCTTCTTAATGGTCTCTTTCTGGTCCTCTCACCAATATCGTATATGTATACGCGACAAATTCCCTTTGTTAGGGAGGCAGAAATCTGCTTCAGAATATTATTATTTACACGAGCTTAGTCTCACGAAGGGTCGAACGCGCAGAACCGCATACCATCCTGGACAGCATTGTACAGCAGGTCGTCAGTGACGGCTAGTGATGTGATTGACGAAACACGTAGCGTACACGCAGCAGTTCAGGGGAGCTTAGTTCGAAAACACAAAGGAATTGATCACTTGGCACTCTGAGTGTAGGTTGGAGGATAATATTAAAATTGATGTGAAGGAAGTAGGATGTGAGAGTATGGACTGGATTTCGCTTTCTCACCATTGGCGAGTTCCTGTATGACGAAAGCAGACGCCTTACTCTGCCGTCTGTCAGCCGCCGTCAGTGTTTCCGTTTCTCTTCCATTTACTGTGACCTTGAAAAACTTCACTTTAAATGGCAGTTCTCTCCGTGCTCTCTCTCTCCCCTGATTTCGCGGTTTCTTATTGGCTCATTCACAGCTGTTAGTTCTCAACGCCAGTCTCACCTTAAGATATCTCTTTAAGCAAGCAACACTGTTTTCATTGGTCACCTTACACCCGTTGCCGGGCTAAGGCCCTTCTTCTCCTGTTTACATTTGTACCCAATTGAAGATTGGAGGACACGCGGTAGCGTAGTTGGTTGAGGAAATATGCTACAAGCCGGAAGGTTGCGGCTTCAAGTCCCGTTGAGGTCATTAGATTTTTTCCTATTGACCTAATCATTCCATCCGTACTATGGCCCTGGGGTCGACTCAGCCTCTAACAGAAATGAGTACCTGGAATTAAATAAATAATTTTCCTGGGGAGTAAAGCGCGGCCGGCGCGTAAGGCTGACAACGTTACCGCCATCTTTGAGCCGATTGTCTAGATAATGTGGGACCCTCAACGTCTCACAACCCTATGGGCCTTCACGGCCTGTTACAGGGATAGCTTTACTTTTTACTTCTACTTTACCATAAAGATTGAGGCAGCAGGTTACTCCGAAACGCTTGTAACTATCCACCAGATTGTATGACGTCATATCCCATTTACAGCAGTGTTCAGGGGCTGGAAGTTAAGAGCTGCCTATTAATTTATGAAATGTTAAGAAGGATTTTGCGCTGTATAAAATATTCACAGCCTCTGAACTTGAGAACTGCGTTTTGTGTCTTTGAGGATCAGACTTTCACCCGCAATGCAGATTCTGTTATACGGCAGAATAATTAAGTCGTGAGGTGCATAACAAAGACACACACACCACAGGATCTGCCGGTAAAGAGGCTCGCTGGCAAACCTAACACGCAGGCGTCGCATACTGCAGTGTTATAATAAATTCTTTCCTCGCCACGGTGACACGGAAGTGTAGACCTGAGTTCGACCTATGGCAGTGTTCACAGGACTTGAAGCCCAAACGTTCAAGTGACAGTAAATTGCCCGAGAAGACAGCAATCTCTGTTTATTTGTCAATGTGCTCTGGTCGATATTGTGAGTGTTTGGAGGCGGCATCTCGTCAGGTTGTGTCAATACGCGAGAAGTTCTGAGGAAAGCAGACCGGTTCACTGTGGCCTGTGAGTGACGCAGTGTGAACTGGGCGCACAAGTGGCAGGATTGCCTTTGTACTACGTCAGCCGAAAAGATATGGAACGCTTTGAGTTCAAATCCTAATTCACGGAGATAAACATTTCGATCAGTTGGAACCCCTCCCCGAGTCGCCAGGCTTGATCCTGTGGGCCGGAAGGTCGTCAATCACCAAGTGTCCCTCAAGTGCCATTTGTGCTTCACATGTAGCCTGCAGCAGTGTCAGCCTGCCTCTGGTGACGCAACCGCCGCGTGTTCCCATTCAGCATTTGCAGGCAGATCCCGTTGCACTGCTGACAGGCGAGAAACACTGAAATCGTTGCGCGTGTTAGCAAGTGGCCCGAATTGATTTTCTCTCAAGTTTCAGGATTTACATCGTGATGTTCCGGGTTGTGAGAAGTTATGTTGATGGAGGCAGGATATTCCTTCGAAACGTTGATAGCAGCCAAGCAGACTGCGGGTTGTCACAACCAAGAAAACCAACAGTATACGCAGACTTCAGACTTATATCAACAGTTTTCTTGTTTGGTTTGAATGAAAGTCCATGTTAAGTTCGTGCATTCGGTACAAAAGCGGTGAAGTGTGAGCTACAATGAAGGGGTTTGTTCTATTTTATTACTCTGAAGTTTCATGCTCGAAGCGAGTCTCTCTGTTATTCCGCTGATAGTGAGCAGGAACACAAAACGGAAGAGCAGGCGACTATGCTGCTTCCTGGTGTTAATGGCAGTTAAACAGCGGCTCATGGTCGTTAAGCCTGTTGTAAAAACAGCGCTTGACAGTTTCACAATGGAGCGTCGCCCCGTCAAACTAAAAGTACGGCGCGCGAGTTTCCGGCGTGCCCAAACGTTCTGAAATACATGACGAACCTTTGCAGTGCCTGTTGTCAGCAAACAGAGAAATGCATACATAACTTTGGTTGTGAAACCTGAAGGGAAGGCGCATCATTTGTAAGACGTAGACAGAAATGGAAGGGTAATATTAAAATGTATATCGAGGGAATAGCATGTCAGGGCGTGACTTGAATTCGTGTAGCTTATAACCTACACCAGTAGCGGGCTCTTGCGAACACGGTAACTTATCTCCTGGGTACCTAAAGGTGGGTTACTTCTTGACCGGCTAGCAGAGATGTCCACAAGCCGATCACGGTGGCCGCTCGGTCTGAGGCATGCATCTTCGCCCGCTCGAACACTGGGGTCGTGGGTTCGAATCCCACTCGAGGCATGTGTCTGTATGCTTTTATTTTGTGTGTTGTTCTGTGTGTAGGTAGCGGCCTTGCCAATGGCCGATCCCCCTGCCAAGGAGTCCTAATGGTTGTGTATAGGATTAAGAAACTGAAAAAACGGCCAAGGTCCAACAAAGGGCTCTAGAGCCAGAGAGAGAGAGAGAGGTGTCCGTTTGCCGCCCAGATCTATCTTAAAATAAACTGAAATCATGGAATTGTTTATGTGTTTTGACAAATGTGTTGACATACATTTCTGTTTATAGAGGCACATGGTACCGCATTGTGATGGCTTTACAGATTAAAAGGTAGCAAAGAAACTAAATCGCGATGGATATAGATCCGTTTTGCACTGAAAGAGACGGTTATGGTCGCCTAGCAATTACAAAAATGACGCAGAGAAACGGAAGGAGAAACATTTTGACACCGTGTGAAAGGATCTAATATACAAGATGTTCTATTTTGTTCATGTCCGACCAGCTTTATGTCATACAGCAAGTTTGTAACGATGACGTATTACGGTAATTCCTGCACCCGTTATGGCGTGCAACTGCTTACTTAATGCACATGCAGCGTGACGTCACGTCATTAGAGAGACTTGATATACAGCATTCTGAAAACATTCGGCGATATGTGATTACATCGACATAAACGGAACTGCCTTTGCAAAGCTTGCAGTTTCCGCCCTCCGAGAAGCGCCGTGCTCGGGATAGGTTCCGGACGTCGGCCCATTACTGCTGGCCTAACTAAGCTCTCTGAACTTCCATCAGGGGCACACCCACTTCGAATCCCAACTAGATCAGAAGCGATACGTCAAGCTTTGTGCACGAGTGCCTGCAACCGCGGTTTCTCATTCCGTGAATCCGCAGTTCAGACCCTGGCGGCAGAGGGAGTCATCCTGACGTGGCCTGTGTTCGTGGATTCTCCAGTTTCTTCATCCCAATTACGTCACACTCTTTACCTTCCACGTTCTCTCAATTTATTATTCACTGATCATCTTACAGTTTAGCGCTCTATTCTGAACCGCTCACAAAGAAACAAACTCTGTGACCTGTAGTCCGCAAGCCTACTATACCGACCGAGCGACCGCCGTTTGTCGGCGAAGTTAGCGCCAACTTTAGCGGATAGAGGGTGTCGCGTGGCCAGCACAACGATCCCACGGCCGTTAATCTCGGTTTTCTAGACCGTAATCGTTATTTCCTTGAAATAGCTCCCCAGTTAACCTCACGAGGCTGAGCGGACTCCTTTCCAGACCCAGTAATCCTAAGAAAATCTGGTAGCGCCGGGAATCGAACCCGGGACCTCTGGATCTGTAGGTAGGAACTCTGACCACTAGATAACAGAGGCGGTCTTCTGAACTGTTCACAGCGTCGTTAAATACGCAACAAATAAGTAAATATATTTTATGTCGAGTTTCGTTATATTTTAATTTAAATGTCGTCTGGAGTGTTGCTTTGTACGTTACAAAACGTGAAGTCAGTTTCTGTATCGAGTCTTGGAAGCTTGAGGTTCATCATCAGGCGCTGTTATAATGCTAAAGCAGGTGGTACATATAGTTACCACTGTGCTCTAACGAATTGAAGGATCTTCGACCCTCCCTCTCTCTCACACGCATTATAGAGACGCTCAGCTTCTTCGTGCACTTTGTACCCCTCTGACAACTTCTTGACGAGTTCACGGCCGCTATCATTAGAATCTTGTGCCCAAGTCAGCAGAATGTTTATTTCTGTATCTCTATTCAGAACGTGTTTATTTCGTTTCGTCCCTCTTGGACCATGGCGTATAGACCCTCTGCTAAGCAGTGACTCGGTAAAGAGAGGCGGTTGCTAGGTAACGCCCGTAACAAACAAGCGCGCCACAATAGAAGAATGGCGTTTTCTATGTGGTCCGCGCCTCTACCGTTGATATGCAACAGCACGGTAAACACATCTACAACATAAGGGCTGTGTTTTCTGTGTGGTCCGTGCCGAGGAGTTGTTTTGAAGACAGTTGGCGCTACAGCTCAGTCGCGGGATGTTCGCCGGATAGTGGCGACGTGAGCGCGGAAGCTGGGCAGTATTATTAAGATTCGCTGTCGGGTGGTGTCTAGTAGGAACATTGCAGAGGAGGAGCCATTGTTGACAGCTGTTGCCAAGCAACGAGTAGCGACCTATGGGTGGTCAATAAATCTATTCACTAATCAAACCCTGTCTGTAGTCAGCTAATACGCGTGACAGTATATATGCTCTCTAGTCAGTCACACCTGCCAAGTGTCAACTAGAGTTCTTGGCTCAGAATTATTTCGTCTTATGGGCGCGGTTCCTTATCAGTTCGTTAGCCGGCAGGAAGAGATTTCAGGTTGAGAGTGTTCACTGAGCTGTTTCGTATGGCGATAACGCTCTACATTCGTATTCGCCAAGTGCTTCCGTGGTTTTCCCCAGTCCGTCCACGCATATGCCGGGATAGTACCTCAATTATACCAAGACCGCTTCCTTTCAAATCCTTTCCAGTTCGTCATTCATCTACCATCCTATCAGTCAACGATGAGATACTGACGTCATGTAGGCTGCTGAGAATATTTGGCAGTAGCAAGACAATGGAGAAAATTGCGTGATGAGGAGCTTCATAATTCGCAATATTCATTGGATTTTATTAAGGTGACCAGATGAGGGTAAATGAGGCTGCTGGGGTCTCTAACACTGGTGGGAGATTTGAGTCTGGAAATGTGAAGGGAAGGTGTCACTTGAAAGACCTAGACATAGATAGGAGTATAAGAAGGAAAGGGAATAGAGAATGAGGATGTGATATGGCTTCAGTTGGCTTAGGACAGCTTACAGTTTTGGGTTGCTGTGAGTTACGGGACTTTCTTGGGTAGCTGAGCGACTGTTAGCTTATCAAGTAGAGCTGTTTCCATTGAAGTTTGTCTCTCCTCTGGAAGGAAAACTGGCAATTCATGTTCCCCCACTGCCGACGCTTGTAGTTGGAGTCGGCTGGTGCCTCGAACTTCTGACTTCTCGTCTCAGAGTCATCCCTCAGCTGTTTGTGGATTCGAAATCCTGACCTCAAAGGATATGAGCTGCTCACTACAGCATACTTTGATGGAAATGTAACATGAAGGCGGGTTTGTAACCACTCTACAGTAATCTGTTTCGTGTTTTCGCATTGGGTAAAGTTACGTACCCCCAGTTGATGAGTACACTTTATATTCTACTACTTGATGCGACATGACCCGGACGGACGTCGTAGACTGATGTCGCTGTGTGTGAACGTGCCCTAACCGTACACAGTACGTCATTCCGTAGGCGATGGACGTACACGACGCGTGGTAGAAACAATTTTATTTCTTTATTATTTACTGTTCATTTAATGGCGCTGTCTGTAGCGTCGAATATTAGGACAATTAACATGTAAGATAAGCCTAGTAAAGTTGATCAAATAACATCGCTGGTTAAATGAAGTCAGATAATCAGTAAGGCTTGTGGCCAGTTTTCTTGAAGTGTCCTCTTCGAATCCCAGCGAGGACACACTATCCTGACGGAGTTTGTAGGTATGTTTCTTAGACTTAATCTGAAAATTACATAACTGTGTAGCTTGGAGAGGGGGGGGGGGGGACGTCTCGCCAGCGTAGCCGTTATTCTTTGGGCACACTGTTGCCACAAGTGGGGTAAAGGTGGCCGCATCGGCTCGCTGTGAGGAGTTAAGGTAGACGCAGCTGCTCGCTGTCAATCGCCTTGTAGCGACTCCGAGGAAGCAGGCGAAACGTAGCCTCACCTTTCGTTGTTGAACGACTGCGATATCCCGAAGTATGTTATTTTGGGTACCACTCAGTAGGGGAACATGAGACTATCACGGGGCCGTTAAGTGGGCCTTGGCTCCAACAAGGTAGCCAACAAAACGCACGACAAACTTATAAACACACTTTATTTAATTAAGATTTTCACATTATTAGTGACACTTGGATAGGACTTCGTTCCTCTTTCGAGGAGAGACACTTGCACGCGTCTTGATGAGTCTGTCTTGAGCAAAAAAATGCGTATCACCCCACTAGCTGCTTAGCAGGACATCTTCCAGTAACTGGCGTTTCTGATTGGCTATAGCCCGGGAAGTACCGGGCTAACTAATTTATGAAGCTTACATCATGTCCCACTAGACAAAGGGAGAACTGAATCACGAGTTTCGTAAAGGCGCNCGTTGAGTCATCCCCACTCAATGTATGGCTTATAGCGTAATGCAGCACGTGATGATTTACGCAGTTCCATAAATTCATAATTTAAGTCTTACAAAAATACACTAGTTATATAAAAAATAAACGTATACATAAATTAGGCGAAGTGTATTATTAAAAGGGAGTAATCGGTTGCACCAGACGGGCCTGGTTTCAATCCCAGGCAAATTCTTATGAGTTCGCTGTAGAAGAAATATAACTGGAGCAAGGTTTTTGTTTTTCCTTCGGTTTCCCCCTGCCAATCAACATTCCACCATTATTCCATACTCATTTATTACCGTCCCCTGAGGTGTACGATATTTCTGATAAGCAGCACATTATCACTTCCTCGGTATTCAAGTTTGAGACTTGTTCTGTGACCCGGGATGTGAGTGGTCAGAGAGTGAGGCGGTTAGTTTTCTTGCATTATGTAATATTAAAATGCTTGTTAAAGAAATAGAATATGAGAATATGGACTGGTTCCTTTTGACTCAGCATAGGGACCAGTAATGGCTGTTGCGAACGCGGTGATGAACATTCATGTTCAATAAAAGGGCAGGAATTTGAGCACTATGTGGGTGACTATAAGCACTTGAAACACGAGTTTACTGCGTAGAAATATTTTCGTGTAAACCACATCAACTGGTGCAGTATGTGGAGCTGTGATTATAGTTAGTGACTGAGAATTTAGTTGTCTCTGAGTTTAAACTCACTTTCCATGCAATGTATAACGATCTGACAAAGGTGCAGCGGGGGGCATATTAATGCACCGCACCGCACCATTCTCATGTAAAGTTGTGAATTTTCCGAACGCTAGTTTTGACGTTTTAACTCTTTAAAGCAGCGTGGTTACTGTATGTACCGCCTGTTTTAACAGTAAGAAACTCTGAATTCTGCCCACACAGTGTATTTATGTGTTCCGTATGGTTCTCACAATAAACTGCGATTATTTCCCTAAACAGCATTAAACGGTTGGGCTTTGTAGCGGAGACATAACGTGTTTCCTGTGAGGTACGCACTGGATTTATATATACTGCATTCTTCCCACACAGTGTATTTGTGTGTTCCGTATGGTTCTCACAATAAACAGCGATTATTTCCCTAAACAGCATTAACTGGTTGGGCTTTGTAGTGGAGACGTAATGTGTTTCCTGTGAGGTTATAACAGGATTTTAAAATATTACATGAATGGATTCCAGGTTTCAGCCAGGGTCAAGCTTTTTGCGGGTTTTCTCTGTCCTCTACAAGAGTTCCAAGTTGTACTGCATGCTACACATGTAACCCTCCCACTTGTAACAAAATTTCGCCCCACTGCAGCCTTTGCAATATTAGATAAAAATTTAAATACAATGCAGCCCTTCCAGCGTCATATAAAAATTAATTCCGATCATATGCGTTACCTATACCAGAAGGACAAGAGGACACGGTAGGAACTTTAAAAACGGGAGATATAATTTTTGCCCCCCCCCCCTAAATGTAGTGTCTCTCACGACCTTCCCTCTCCACTTTCTTTCTCTTCTCTCTTTTTCTTTGTCTCTCTCCAGGTTTCAAAGGATAAAATGTTTCTAATATCCAAATATGTTTCGAATAAAGATGACTCCTGTCTTCTGGGAAATAACGCCGTGTAGTCCGTTTTAAATTGAATTTCGGAAGAACATGTCTCCCATCTTCAAGGTTTAAAAAATAATCCAAGCAGAAACCATCACGTAGCAGATAGCAAGCAAACTGAAGATGCAAGTAACATATTCCTCCGAAACATCGGTTTACTTTCAACGGACTATGCGGCGTTATATCTTAGAAGATGGACGTCTTCATAACCACCGCTGTGAGAACTTCGAATCCTAGGCGTTTAAAACAAAATTTATAACTAACATCTGAATTTCGGGCCTTTGTCACTCCCTGCTATTTTTACATATCGTGTCACTTCTTGAGAGATCCCAAAGTTTACATTCGAGTTTCATAGAAAGTAAAGAGTCGTCCTACACTAACGTGCATCAAAATTATTCTCTCCATACTCCTGTCAGCATATATACGTACGAGTATTTCATTATTATCTTCTGAATGCGATGCCGTGTAGTCTGCTTAAGAGTGAACGAAGATGTTGGAGAATTTGCTGCCCCGAAAAAGGAGGAAAAAGGGTCCTCCGAAACTTTGGTAACTCTATCACCACATTGTCAGAAGGCAGTAATTTTCATAGTTGCCGCTGTGAGAGCCTGCAATCCCAACTCTTAGTGGATACTTCCATGACTTAATGTAATTTGAATCCCATAGTTTTCGGGGCAGCCTGTGAGGGCGGTTCATACGCATTTAATCTTATGCAAATAACCCATGAAAGTGAACCAGAATTAGCCATTATTTCTGCGTGGCTTGCTGATTAAATCGAACCGAAAATGCAAATACGTTACAACGTAGCCACGTCTGCGTTACGGGCGCGAGATATTCTCATTACGTGGACGCTACGATGTGATATTTATGGGAAAACAGCTGTCAGCGTACGTCCGCACTAATTACTGTCGCGGATGTACGTGGGCCGATTGCAGACACTGGCTCGCAGTGAAGACACTCGAACCCGAACAAAAATACTGCCTGAATATGTTCTGTACGGGTGTGGAACTTGAGGTCTTTCGCAGGAAGGCGACGTGTTTAGGAATGGGGCGCTGAGATAATATCTGGACCTAACAGGGAGGAAAAGACAAGAGGACACAGAGAACTGCATAAGGAGGATCTTCCTAATTTGAACTTCTCGCAAAATATTACGAAGATGTTCAAATGAAGTCGGATGGTATGGGCGGTGCATGTAGAAAAATGCGTGCTGAGATAATATCTGGACCTAACAGGGAGGAAAAGACAAGAGGACACAGAGAACTGCATAAGGAGGATCTTCCTAATTTGAACTTCTCGCAAAATATTACGAAGATGTTCAAATGAAGTCGGATGATATGGGCGGAGCATATAGAAAAATGCGTATAAAGTTTTGTAACGATAACTTGAAGAAAGAGGATACACATAAGACGCAGGCGTACATGGAAGCATATTATTAAAGTGGATCTTAAATTAGGATATTGTGAAGAGGATTCATCTGGCTAATGATACGGAATAGCAGCGGGCTTTCTTCGAACACGAGAATGAATCTTGGGATTTCTTATATGGAGGTGACTTTAGGTAGTTTAATGACTGTTTCCTTCTTGACAAGGACTTTTCCGCTTAAATTGAGTTTATTTTCTTGTCAAGTAAAATTGGTGCAGTTATCTGACGATTCCGCTGGCCATTGCACATCTCAGCTGTGCTATTGACATGCGCAGCAACATAATGTCATAATTTATGTCTGATTACAGACTGGGTATGGGTTGGTGAATGGATTTATTGATCATTTATACACACCAGTCGGAACAACATTTTGCAGATCACTACCACGCAGAGATTAGTGTCCTGAGCCTATTACAGTTTCCACTAGCCGTTTCCTGGCAACTGATTTTAACATAGGAACTACAACGGTCTCACTGAATTACAAATGAAGTCTTCTGTTCACAGCCGCACTCTTGCAACTAAATTTTCTCCACAGCTTCCCGCGCAGAACTCAATTGGCAAATGACTGTGTCAAAGTCTCATTGTGACTGACGGCCAGTCAGCCAGTAAGACCAGATATTTATTAGTGTTTGACAGTTACGGTCTTCTTTTTATGGGGCTCACTTTCTGACGAGAAGACGGGTCTGTCTTTTGTATATGCTGCTGGCCCTCGTCACCCAGTCTTTCACGGGTCCGAGCCCCTTGGGACTCGCGACCATATTTTACTGTCTCAGTGTTGAGACTTTCCTTTTCGTCGCCTCCTTCGACTTGCAGCGTCAAGGTTTAAGTGTTCGACCCCCTCTCCGTCCCTGCAGTTGTCTTCAAGATAACCCCTCGGCACGGATCACGCAGAAAACACAGTCCCTCTGTTGTTGTAGATGCGTGTTTACCGCACCGTTGCATAACTGTCGCTGCGCGGACCACATAGAAAACACCTCAGTTGTTGCGTACGTATTCATTGCAGCGGGAACGTGTTTACCGAGCTGTTGTCCTGAAATGGTCCCCGTTTAGTAAGGGGCCTACACGCCACAATATTGCATGCCAGCTGTGCTGTGATAACGAGGTCGTGATGTCTATTGGCAGGTCAGTATTACGAGCCCAGGCAGTTAATGCATTATTCATCCCATGTCCCATTTACAGTTTGCCGCGTATATAAAATGAAAAAGTGGAGGGGGGTAATGGATTCTGCAGTGGATCGGACACAATTAAAAGAGATTAATATGGGCTCATGGCCACACCGTTTGTGGTCACATTCACTCTATACGTGCTGCGGGGGCTCATGTTTCGGTTCACACTTTTGCTAAACATGTAGAGAAGTATGTGGCATCGTGTAGTCTGGTAGATACTCAGTCACCAAGATCCTGCTGCCTCCATATTCGCGATAAAAAAGTAAGCCGAGATTTGAAAAGGCGGTAGTGGGGCATTGCTCACTCTTCTGCCTTGAAGATGGAGGCAGTAATTTCCTCCGAAACGTTGTAAACTCTGTACCAGACTGCAGACCATCACATTCCAGAAGAAAGAAATGTGCACAGTCATGGCCCCGGTTTTATCACCGGAGAACGGACATGTGGTGAAGATGATGATTATGGAATGTAATAATGGCCTTGCCGGCCACGGTAGCCGAGCGGTCCAACGTATGCACTGTCTTTGCTTACTCGGAAGCCGGGATCGTGGGTTCGAATCCCACTCAGGGCATGGATGTTCAGTGTGTGTGTGTGTGCGTGTGCGTGCACGTTTTCCTGTGTTTGTGTATAGGTAGAGACCTTGCGACGATGTGATCACCCGCCCAAGGAGTCCTACCGTATGCGTAACATCCAGTAAACCGAAGTGAAACGGAGAGTTTCACGGAGATAGGCCAAGGCCAAAATTGGGGCCGTAGCGCCAAGTGAGAGAGAGAATAATGGCCTTTATTGAAGGCAATAGGAATCAGGTTTCTTAAGAGAAGAGACGAATGGAAGAATAAGTGTGAGGGAAGTGAACTGATGAGGCAGATGCGTCAGAGTTCATGAAGAGGAGATGCTTGTCCCGTAAATGAGAACCGTCGTCGCGCGAGGAAGAATTCTGTGTTATTGCCCACACATCCGTTAAATTGAACTAAACTGATCTACATTATGAGTTCCGAAATTTATTTCGAAAGAGGCACAGACCTCCAGAATAGTTACATTTATTCCCATGAAACAGTGACATGTATAAAGCCACGTAAATTACGGAATACTGCAATGTACTCGTACACCCGGGTCTGTTGTGTGCATGCTCCCATCCCTTCCTCAGTGCATCTGTACTTGCATAAGGATCAGGTGCTCTTCTTATATACCCTATATCCCCCGAGGCACGCGAGATGAGACGAAAAGTTTGTACATCTCTGCGGCAAGAAGCCCCTTCCGTCCGTATGAATACTTCCCCTTCCTACATAAGTTAGTTTTCTCTATGTACCGAAGTTGATCTGGCTGATGTTACGAACATCGTGACTGTAGTCTTTTTTAATTCTGAATGCTTCCCGCGGGAGTACGCAGCCGGGGTAGCTCAGTGTGTATAAATGACTGAACTACATGTACTAGGACTGGGGATCGGAGTTCGATTCCTGGTGTCGGTAAAAACTTTTCTCTTTCTTATAATGTCTAGAAAGGCTCTTTGGCCCCTCTAGCCCCCCCCTACCCGGCACTCGATTTCAGAATTATCCCTATATTATCCGAAACGCTGAAGATCATGATATGCGAAATTTTGCATGGGTGTGAAACGCGGTCTCTAACTTAGAAGGAGAAGATGTCCAGGGAAAGTATCTGTATCTGAGTAGGGGGCGGATTGCAGTAAGTGAGAAGTTTAGGATAGTACATGAGGATCTGTATGGTTCGTACTGGCAAATAGCCTTTTCAGGCCCATGAAATTTTGGAACAGACTGTATGCAAGGGACAGTAAAATTGCATCCAGAAGTCTGATGTGGAGACAACTTCAAAATTTTGTATTTGGAAGGCCGAAAACGAGAAGTGACGAGGATGGGTGGGGTAGTAAGCGGTTGCACCCATTTCAGGACCGCATCTACTTGTGGGTTTTTGTATTAGCGGTGCTGAACTACAGGTTCTGCTGCCACAGTGTTACGTTAACCAGTTAATGTGTTGTTTACGTCCACATGGGGAATGAGCTAAGGGACGAGTAAGCTGGGCTCGAACTCCGGCATATTGTATTCTCTTCGTCTGGAAGCAGGAAGATCGTGGGCTTCGTCTCACCAGTGAAGAAATCCTTTCAATGTGCAATCAATTCACGATCAATAAAGTTATCGCCCACGGCAGTGAGTTTCATATTAAACAGTAAAATGTGATGCGCGTGGCTTTGAATCAAAATGTGATTAACTTTCAGTTAAATGCCCTGTAAGCTGTAAATGCATTACTTATCAGACGTCAGCAAACTTCGAAAGTTTAAAGGATGGTGGTAACTATATATACCATCCTCTTCAATATTAAAAATTATACATTCTGCCCACACAGTCTATTTATGTCTTCCATATGGTTCTCACAACAAACAGCGATTATTTCCCTAAACAGCATTAACCGATTGGGCTTTGTAACAGAGGCGTAATGTGTTTCCTGTGAGGTACGACCTGAATGTATATATACTGCATTCTACCTACTGTATCACCCGTGTGGAGGCGGGGTTGAATACCTCCACCGTGACCCTGCGAGTCGTAGGAGGGGACGAAAAGGGAAGTCTCGAATCTGAGACAGTAAAATATGGTTGCAAGTCCCAAGGGACTCGGACCCGAGAAAGACTGCGCTGGCAAGGACCAACAGTCTGTACAGAAGACAGACCCGTCCTCTCGTCAGAGAGGGCGCCCCAGAAGAACAAAACCATAACTATCAAACAGTAATAAATATCTGGTCATGAGCCCTAGGAGGTAGCTTGACACCAAGACTTACTGACTGACTGACTGACCGTCAGTCTCAATGTGACTTTGATTTTGACAATGTATTTGTGTTCCATATGATTCTCACAACAAACAGCGATTATTTCCCTAAATAGCATTAACCGGTTGGGCTTTGTAGAGGAGACGTAATGTGTTTCCTGTGAGGTACGAACTGAATTTATATATACTGCATTCTGCCCACACAGTGTATTTATGTGTTCCATATGGTTCTCACAATAAACAGCGATTATTTCCCCAAATAGCATTAACCGGTTGGACTCTGTAGCAGAGAAGTAATGTGTTTCTTGTGAGGTAGGGGCTGTATTTTTGTGAACAAATATTGTTTAGGTGCATGGCTTCAAAAGAAATGAAAAGGGGGAAAAGAGAGAAAAGCAAACAAATAAACATAATCAAATCTAGGCGATTCATACATTCAGACCTATTAACATACGCGATGTGATGAAAGAAAGTAACGGAGACACAAATAACATTATTCGCATCTTATGACTGGCAAGAAGCCAGAGAAATCTATGCGTGTTTGACGCAGTACTGATGCCTCGTGACAGTTGTACTGACAATTGTAGCTAGTCTGCAGACAACTCCTGCTATCTCTGTCTCTCTTAGGCTTCGAGGGGGATAATCATAGCTTTCATCACTTTCCCCCTTCTCCGTTCTGATAATCATTATATTTCTTGAAGTATTCTGGTTTCCTTTTATTACTGTTGAAAGTGCGTACATGCTTTGACGAAGAGGCAGCTTTGAATCGTTGTTTCGCACGGGAGGTAGACCATTATCAGATTCATCCCCTGTGCGGCATTTCACGGTTCCGGACTGAAACGCCACTGACAGTACCAAAATTACGACAGTGACAAAATGTCCCTTAGCAGAGAAATGTCCCTCCATTCCTGTGAAGGGACAGGGCATAAAACTGCATGAAACTTTTGTGTTAACGGGCGATAAATGAAACACTTTCATTCGGACCCTGCCCGAAACTTTTTTTCGCCTACGTACCTTATTTTGAAGAAACAAAAACAGACTTATATGATCACCATGCTCTCTGTCTATCCCCCTAATCAACTGTTGATTGCCTGAACTAATCTTTATGAAACTTGGTATGTATAATTTAGTGTGTAGAGCCGTTGCTATGCAATGACCGCGAGGTGGGCCGATATACCAGGGTCATTTGTGGGCAACGACTCGACAAACACGTTCTCGCAGCAACAGACACGAAAGCAACAATAGAAGAGCTGTATTTTCTGTGTGGTCCGTGCCGATGTCATAAGCAATGGGCAAGTTTAGAGCTTAGCCAGTTCTGTACGGGAGTCTGTGAAGAGTGGACTTGATCCCAGTGTCAGAGGAATAGCATTTGTGAGAGCCATTATCAGGAAGCGTCTAGTAACAGACTGATAAAAGTGTACTCTAGTGAACTGTAATGTTTGGAAATAGCGTCAATGTTACACTTGTTTGTAGTTACGAATTATAAGTTGTTAATAAATCTATTTACCAATCCAAACCCCGTCTATAGTCACTCAAAATCGCGAAAATATCGTGGCATCTGAGCCCATCTCAACGACCTACTTCATAAATGCCTCCCACCAGTCTGTGAAATCTATCGTTGCTAGGTAACGGGTCGGTTAAAACCTCACAGCTGCAACGAATTCATAGGTAAGAATAGAGGAATCGTTGAACGCATCATTTTCTATGCTGTCCGTGTCGTATCGAAGGAAAGTAGGCGATTAGTTGTTCACAGAACTTCCTGTTTATGTCATCCCAATCAGCGCCGTGAAGGCCGTGTCTGTAGAAGAGTTCCTTTTCATTCAGTATCGGGGAAGCCATTCAATGGACGTCGAATTCACTGTTATGATCCTGGTAAGAAAAGAAACCAAATCCCGGACGAAGAACGGATAGTTTTTCTAGCTCAGAACATTGACACAGGCTCCAGGGAATCTGTCACAGTTTTTTGTACGATGTAAGTTCTCCGCCTTATGTGACGTTGTTTAGTTTTCTCCCAATCCGTCACGAGAAGAAGAGAGAGTTCACGTGGCCTCCCCCCGGGCACGTCTCGCCCGAAAGATACAATTCCCCCAGCGCCTCCAACTTTATGATGTAGCAGTCTGTTCATGAGGAATCGACTGAGACGCGGAAGCGTGCTTGATCTCTGTTCTGGAGATCTAAATAAATTCTGTCATTCGGGACGCTGCTATAGAAATGCAGGCGTTGCGGTGTGAGGGTTTGGATCTTTATCTGGATTTCTCGTACGTAACAGATTGCACTAACGCCACTGAGTATATATGGGCTATAACTTTTCTTTTGCTCATTCAATAAACATGTCTTTGTGACAAACGTATAATGGAAATCATCAATAAGTTGAGAAGTAATAAAGGATTTTAAGTTACCTGAATTTGAATTTTTATGGTCTTGCAATATATATATGTTATAATGCCATTTGTAAGGTCATGTAACGTACTGCATTCTACTGCAGTAATTTGCTGTGCAATGCGCTATTCAAATTAAATGATCTCTGCCCGGAGACATATTATCCTGACTGAGCTTTTTCGTGAGTTTTATCAGTTTCTTTATGAAGGAATCAGGATAAATCCTTAAATTAGTCCGTCCCCGTTTGCTTCCATGGGCATTCCAAGTCATTTCTCGCTGTTCATCATACAATTTGACGCTACAAAGCCTATAGTTTGAGTTACTGACGGTAGTGGCCAACGGGTCCTTGTATGGAGACAGAAAATGGTATATACAACTGTTTGGTGCTCATCCAAACAGGCACATTAAAACAAAGATCTGTAAAAACAAATACACTTATGTGAATTTTTATCAAATAAAGCACAGCTTGATGGGATTAACGTTAGGGTTCGCGTATTTAATGCCGGGCTGATAGAAGTCAGTTTGCATCCGGAAGGTCCTGCGACCGACCAACTCGATCAAGGTTTTCCGTGGTTTTCCACAGTCCTAGAGCAAATGCTGAGTTGGTACCTAAATTCAACGTTGCTCCCAAGCTTCGCATATAGCTCTCTCAGTGTTATATCAAATTTCACTATTATGCAGCCTTTACAACATCATATGAAAATTAATTACGATCATATGCGCTACCTCTACCAGAAGAACGAGCGGGCATTGCCTGGGAACCTTCAAAATTGGAGTTTCTTGCCCCACCCCAAATGTAGTGTTTCTCACTGCCCCCTCCATTTTCTTTCTCTTCTCTCTCTCTCTCTGTCATCCTTGCAAGTTTCTGTATGGCTATGTTCGGCTGTAGCACAGGGTAGCTTCAGCTCATGCTTGTATACAAGAATGGAAAATGACAAGTGTTCTCTTTGTGGTACGGAACAGTGGATGGTTATCTAACTACATATTAACAAATCGATTTTTTATTTGTTTGTGGTTCAGTTAACGACTCTGACAGTAGCTCAGGTTATGTAGCATGGAATGATAGGATAACTACAGAATAATTTATTAGAAACTATATCAAAGGAAACGCTCCTTCATTAATTTGAAGTACTGCCCAGCCGGCAGTTACCTGCAGGGACTAAGGGACAACCACGAAACATCTGCAGGTCAAGATTCGAGCCAGAGACCTTCCGAAGAAGCATGATTTCTGCAGAGATCTATAGGAATAAGTTGCTGCAGTTGTGCAGTCGCACATATGAACATTACGTAACACTATAAGTGCCAAGTGTCGAAAATCTCAGTCTTTATAAAAATGTCGTATCTGACAGCATGTGGCGTCTACTGGAATTTTACCCGAACAACATACTCAAGGAGTATTTGGGTGCAATATTTCCTTGCGCTCCAAATCCTTAGCGAGTTACATGTTGTAAGATTTGAGGCTTTCACGGCGGTGACTATGAAGAAAGCAGTCTTCTGGGATTTGGCACCGTGTATATGTGGTGTTAACCAACGTTTCGGAGGAACGTATCGCCTCCATCTTCAGGGTAGAAGGAAAAATATAAGAAATCTGCAAGCGAACCGGTTCTCATGGTCTCTTCGCTTGCGGATTTCTTATATTTTTCCTTCCGCCCTGAAGATGGAGGCGATACGTTCCTCCGAAACGTCGGTTAACACCACATATACACGGTGCCAAATCCCAGAAGACTGCTTTCTTCAGAGTTACATGTTGTTTATTTATGAAAGGAGATTAGCTGTAATAACCTAAAATGCTGACTTGGCCCTGTAATAATTACACTCAGAACTTAAAGCAGGAAGTAAGACGCAGAGAGACTGATGAATTGAAGATAAATACGTAATTGGATTTGAATATTCAGCATAGCAACAGAGCTGAGTTGAAATACTGTTTCCGTTTCCTCGGCGAACAGGTCGGAACAAAATCATTATTCCATTAGGCATTATAAAGATGAGTTAAAAGCTGTAATTCAGTTGAGCAATCCCACCGGATCGCTGGAATTGGGAGTGTGGGCTGAAGACGTTTGTTTGAGAGAGACGAACTTCCTTTTCAGAGCTGTTTAAATTCAGAGTAACAAAAACACTCTTCGCTCCTAAAGAGAAGACAGGTGAACAAATTGGAAGAGAAAAAGGAATGAAAGGAGGAATTAATAACAAATCAGGGATACAGCGTTACGGAACTTTGTATAAAGTTCCCTGGCTAAAAGTAATATTAAGTTAATCAGAAGAAGAGTTGTTTTGTTCAAATGAATCTGACAGATATGAACATAAAATTCTTGTAACTAGCAAACTCTATAGAGCGGAGTCCTTCTTGAGACTCTGACAGTCGCTTAGCTGGCCAACAAATCCCGTACCTTTTATGGAACACGAAGGTTCATTACCGTATTCACGATAACTCGCAGCTCTTGCCTATACTGAGCCAGCTAAATCCAAATCAAAGATTCACATCTTCTTTCATGAAGAGATCTTCTAATAATATTCACCCATCTACGCCTATATCTTTAGGTTACTCGTCCCTTGTGGTACTTTGTTGATGTTGTTACTTCTACGTACACATTTTCAGAAGTAATTTTTGTATTTAGTCTCGCTTTGTTGCCTTGATGTATACAGGCGTACCCTTTCACGCAATTTTTGTAAATGAATGTCAAATTGGATAGCGGTCCATGAAATTGAAGCTCCTGTAAGGAGCAGAAGATTATTATGACTATGATACCACATGATGAAATGTGGTACGTTAATCCTTCGAAGCATAGTGGTGAAAATACTTACCACTTTATCTAAGGTTTAGAAACTACATTTTCCCCACGTAACTTATTCTCACAATTCTCACAACAAATAGCGGCTATTCTCCTAAGCATCGATTCGTCTTTGTAGTGCAGACGCGTGTTTCCTGTGAGGTACGAACTGAATCTTTAAACAAGTCAGTGTTTGAGATACGTGTACATTCGAGGCTTCAGAGGTTTAGGAATACGTGGCTATAAAAACCGTAAGAAGGCTCGTGACTGCGGAACCAATGGCGCAATCTGGCATGCTGAGAGTACCAATCCATCGCAAGCAAGGAGCAGGGTCGCATGCTGCAGACGGCCGTGTCTAGCCTCGTTCGAATTCCGATCCGGTTTATATGGGAGTCATCACTCTGAGGACCTCTTTCACTCGACGCAAGTGAAGGGAGAAATCAATATTCCGGCACAAGGAAGGGAAGGAAATTGCCAGTGAACCGGATGCAGTGTGCGAGATGCTATCGGGACGCAATCCGGGACTCAGACTCTTTTGGGATATTAATTTAATCGTCCTGTAGCGAGCGGATAAAAATCCCAATTGGCCGCGTCTCGTAACCAAAAGATATCATCACTTGCTGCATCCACGGGGCGCTCTGCTCGGAATAAACAGAAAGCACAAAGGGAAACCCAGGAGGCCGACTGCAATTACTTAGTAGATACTGCTCTGCTTCTTTGTGGTTTATTTAATGATTCTCTACACAGCGTCGAAGAATAGGATTATTATTATTATTATTGTTATTATTATTATTACTTTTTTGTTCAGGTCTAGCGTGGTCTTAAATCCTGCGTTTCGCTTTCGAAAAATATTAGCCTTCGTGTTCCTCCCATCAATCTTAAGAGACTTCTCTTTGTTTGGTGTTTGTACCTCTACTAAACACTGTCCTTCTGCTCGATGCGCCTATGCTGCCAACGCGGTGGGTAAAGATCTCGACATATTTGCCATCGGAACAGTTTCTGTCAATCACATTGAACCCAAAATTGATAATAATAGTTGTTAATTCTCTTAATGTTACGCGTATGTATATACGTATATTGTTTTTCTCGCCACATAATGGCATACCCTTAGAAATATACTTATTTTATTTTCCTCGCCTGTCAATGTTAACTTTATTTATTTAATCATGATTAATTTATTTCCCCTAGATAGAGTGTCGTATTTTGTTCTTTAATTATTTTTGTGTATTTCTATGTACTCGTGCTAACTTTGTAATTAGCCTCTGTGCTGTTAAGTTTGCACGTAGATAAACACGCAAAGAATTGAATTATTATTATTATATTTCACAAATAAGTAAAATGAATCGAATTATTATTATTATTATTATTATTATTATTATTATTAACATTTATGTATGTAAGTACGTGTACTGTCCTCTCCACAAAATGGTATAACCATTGGAAATATGCTTTTTATTTTTCTCTCCTGTTAACTCTAACCCAATTTTTCTTGGCATTATTATTAAGTTCTTGCCATTATATACGCTGTCATGTTTTGTATTTTGTTTTTTAACAATTTTTCTGTATTTCTGTGTGCTAACTTTTTAATTGGTTTCTGTGCTGTTAAGTTTGCACGTAAATAAACATGAATTGAACTGAATTGAATTATTATTATTATTCAACCCTTCAGCTCTATATTCTTCTGCTGTAAATGCACTTTGTAAATACACACATATCTTTAGAAACACAGTTTTAAATATAAAAAAATTTAACTTATTGTTTTCTCTTGTTTTCTTTTTTTTTTTTTTCCTCTGTGTTGTCTGACTGCTTCTGTCTATACTCGTGCTGACTCTCTGTAAGTGACCACTGGTTGTTGAGCACAGCACGTAAATATATAAAAGTAAAAAAAGTAAAGCTATCCCTGTACCAGGCAATGAAGGCCCATAGGATTGTGAGACGTTGAGGGTCCCAAATTATCTAGACAATCGGCTCAAAGATGGCGGTAAAGTTGTCAGCCTTACGCGCCGGCCGCTCTTTGCTCTTCAGGAAAATTATTTAATTAATTCCTGGTACTCATTTATGTTAGAGGCTGAGTGAATCCCGGGGCCATAGTGCGGCTGGAAGGACTAGGTCAACTGAATAAAATTCAGTGACCTCATCAGGACTTGAACACGCGACCTTCCTTCTTGTAGCATAGCCCCTCAACCAACTACGCTACCGCGTGCCCCCTTCACGTAAATATATAAGGAGTCGAATAGAAATATTATTATTATTATCGCCTAATTTGAGATCCTATCCATTTTGTTTGCGTGCAGAGAAGAAAATGACGTAAAGCCTCAGTCAGAATCACTTGTCTCTGGACCGGGGTTCGAAACGGGAAGTGCACGAACATGAGACATGAATGGTAACCTGCCGACCGCTCTGTGTGCTGGTCCTAGAGTACACAGTATGCGGGCGCTCTCAGCCGCAGACAGTGTTAGCGCTTTATTATAGAGAGTTACAACTGGGTAAATGTTTACGTAGCTCAGTCAATATAGCGACTGGCTGCGGGGTCAGAGTCCAGTTAGGGCCAGGGATATCCGTCTTCTCGACAGTGTTCAGACCGCGTCTGGTGCCCAAACAGACACCTATCCAGTGGGCATGGACGTTTGTTTCCACCAAGGCAAACCGGCTGGGACGTGAAGCTCACTTCTCACTTCTGTGGTGCCGAGGTGAGAATACCTGGAGCTATACCTTCACTCCGTCAAACATTATTTTCGTCGGGTGGTGCGTAATTAATTAAGCACAGGGAAATTTTACTTTGTTCCTTTTTTCTTGTTAATCCATATAAGCTAAGCAGATTGCATGTCGAATTCACCAAATTATCTGTCCCTTGATCCGAATGAAGGAAGGGTAATGCTTGCCAGAGCGCGGCGCCTGGTTCAGAAGACAGACTGTTTCAGCAACCAGGCGCCCTGCGTTACCGACAGTTTGGTTGCAGTGGCAGCGAGATGGCTATTTCAGGGCTGCCAACCTGAACTGTGATACACTCTTTAGGAAGGCAGCATCCCCACGTTTTTTAGATTTGTAATGGAGATTTACAGGATTCAGTTAAAAGGTAAATCTCTCCCTGGGCGTTCTTGAGCACCACACTGTGAGCGGTAGAAATTCAGCGACGTTTCGGAGAAACATACTGCCATCATTTTCAGGCTGGAAAATAAGCAAAGGAATTAACCAGAAAGAAGTAGACGTAAAGCGTGAAGTTTGCAGCACATATCCATGTATACAAATGCATATATACTCGTATATAGTATCTACGCTATAGAACCAGTACATATAACTGCAGTATTGCCTGCTGTCCGTTGTATGACGTAAGCAAAGATGTCACTATGAATAACAGAGATCATTATTTTAAGTGTTTATGTAATCCTACGCAGTAGGCATTTTGCTACTAGCAAGGCTTTTCATTACGTATAATCCATCTTGATGTTTTTCTGTGGTTCAGCATTAAAAGCAACATTAAATATGCGACCTAATGACGTACTATATGCTGTTTTATACAGTGAGCTCTCTTTGACACCACAACATGAAACGAAATTAAGCATAATGGGTCCGCCCGACTCGACGAGAGAAGTGTCCGGCTCTTCCGCATGACTGCGTGCTCGCAACGTCACTGTAAATATTGACTGACATTAAGTGGTGATCTTTATGGTGATATGGCCACAATAGCAGAGCTGATGCAACAGTTGACACTGGAGAAAATGGAGATAAAACGAGAGGTTTGGGACTCAGAACATTTTTCACAGGATTAGGTAAGCTTGAATCGCTAAAGCCTTCTCCGTATTCTGTCTGGAGAGAAAAGTGTAAAAACGCGGGAGGCAGCAACCCGCCATCCACCGGACTTGGCAGGTTGCCTGAAAGTGGGCGTTGCGAACTCCAGCGCGGTCCGGAGTACAGATGGGGAGGAACCGAGCGACTGATTACTGCATACATTGTCCAGTGTTGTCTGCTCGACGTCTGTTTAGGTCTGTGGCGGAAAGTAACCTGTAAAGCACAGTGGTAACCATACATACCACCTGCTTTAACATTAACAACTCTCGACATTATCTTCTCACGGTGTATTTGTGTGATCCATATGATTCTCACAACAAACAGCGATTATTACCCTAAACAGCATTAACCGGTTGGGCTCTGTAGCGAAGACATAATGTGTTTCCTGTGAGGTACGAACTGAATTTATATATACTGCAGTCTGCCCACACAGTGTATTTGTGTGTTCCGTGTGGTTGTCACAGTAAACAGCGATTATTTCCCTAAACACCATTAACCGGCTGGGCTTTGTAGCGGAGTCTTAATGTGTTTCCTGTGAGGTAAAAGGGAAAGTATAATTAAGCACTATTCCATGAAGCGTGTTGGAGAATGGAGGTATAGCTCCCCATTTCCTGATCTGTGCATTAGATGGAGGTGAGTGGTCAAATACACGCCTCTGACACTTTACTCCCTGGGAAAGAGCCCCCGGTACCCATTGGATAGGAGGCTGGGTAGGCCCCAGAGCAATTCTGGATGCTGTGGAGAAAAGAAAAATCTTGCATTGCCTGGAAGCGAACCCGGGTCGTCCAGCCCGAAGCTCGTCTTTATACCGACTAAGCTATCGAACCCAATTTGTATGTATAATTTAGACGAATTTAAACAAAATTTCTCCCTAATGTAGCCCTAGTAATATTAAATCAGAATTTAACTCTGATACAGCCCTTTCAGCGTTAATGTCAAAAGTCCGATCATACACAGTACATCCCCCTCAGCTTCGTTGCTCTTCTCATAACAAAGTCCTCTTCCTGACCCTTTACCTTCTTCAATTCCCAACGCTTTACCTTCTCTCAAACGTTTTTCTACCCGAAGGACGAACGGGAACTGCCTGGGAATATTGAAAGCAGAAAAGTTGTATCCTCTACCTTAATTGTAGTGTCTCTCACTACCACTCCACTCCCATTCTCTCTCTGTCACTCTCTCCCTGTCTTCCAACTTCAGCGGGGTTGCCGGGGAAAAGAACTGTGTTCACTGACGTTTCGGAGATGAATTACAATCCTAAGAGAAAACTCATGTTCAAGGGTAGATATACGTATGTAGCACAATGTGGTGTATTGTAGTGTACAGTAACGCGAAGACAGTGATAACGAAATCTAGTATCCCCAACAATTATATCACCATTACCGTCCTGTAAATATCATCGACATCCAGGGACCAGGTTCATAAACCCGCTACGAACTCTATGCTTTTGTCTCGCTATGTCTCTTACTCGTGGTCTGCAGTTCAGGATCTGTTGCCGTGATCGCTTTGGTTCCGTTAGGTCTGAACGTTGCATTCAGTAATGTGTCCAGGTGTCTCCTGTGTCGCTTCGTTGTTTGACCTATACAGAGTGTCCATGAAGCCCCTGTTAGTTAGTTATTTAGAGAGGGTGGATTTCCCCATGCACCGCGACCAATTTGATCTATTGTGCTTCCCTCTATGATATTCTACCAGTCTCTATACCCTACCGATACTGGGGCTTACCATCAGTCCCGACCAAGCCAGCGAGTTCGGCCTCTACTGCCTTGGCGGTATCTATAATGCTTCCCCCATCTATCAGAGGTGTTAGAGACTACTGTTGGGCAGGAAATGTCCTTGAATTTGGCTCAGTGACCTCCTTAGGAGATAGGTTCTTTTATGTGCCGTAAAGCTACGACACGGGACCCACGGCTTAAAGTCCCTCCCGGAGGACTTGTTCCCTGAATTTTTCCGCCCTTAAAAATTCCACGACCTCCGCCGGGTTTGAACCCGCGTGCTACGAGTCATGAGGTGGGAACGTTACCTCTAGACTACGGAGGCCGCTAAGCCCCTGTTTATTTTGCTTAAATAATAGTAACTTGTGTTTTTAATACCTTAAATGCAAGGGAGAAATCAGAGAAGATGTCGAATGAAAATTTAACAGTCCTCGACTTAGCTGGAAGTCAATTCGTGATTGCAAAACAAAAGGATATGAAAGGACTTTGCGGACACCTTGTGTTAGAAAGCATACACGAGCGAACTGTTTAACTATATCTGTTTGGGTGTGCAAATGCAAGTAATAAGCTAAATATTTCGCTACTACAATATTCAGACTGTTGATTCTCGGCAGATTTATGAAGTCCGTGCTGTGACACCTGAATCCACCCAGCACTTCCATTTCTGACACCGATCTGCCGCCCAGTTTGTTGGCAAGGAGCCTGTGTTGGTTTGGCAGTCTCTCAACGAGAGAAGCGTCACAAACAGCTCCCTTGTGCAAGGGCTCTTGAAACTGCCAACAATGCAACTACATAAAAGAAACAAATCCCTTGCAGCTCATGATACAGACAGCTCCAGCTTCCTAAAGTCTATTGAAAAGAAAAGAAAAACGAACTGAACACGAACGCAGTAGTAATGCTTCCTGGTGATGAACATACGTTTATCCAGCAACTTATGCTCGTAAGCTTTAGTGCTGGTATTTACGTGGATTTGCAGTAGGCTGTACTCCCGGCGATGGACTTTGTAATGTAACGTCTTCTTGAGTTGAAAGCCAGAAGACAGCAAAGCAATGCTGCAGAAGGAAGCATTGGGAACTTTACGTAAGCCGGGAAAGAGAAAGATATAGCGCATCACAACCTCGGCTTCGAAGCGCGTTTGCAGCCCTGTGTAGCATCTCATCTTCTGTTCTCGCCGCCATGGATACGAGCGGACTTCTTGTCCCCGCGCTGAGTAGGGACATACACGCTACTGGTCGCTCGACACCTCGCACACGGAGGGCCGCATATTGCTCCGGGCTCAAACTGTGTCAGTTCTGTAACAGAATTCTGCAGACTAGCTACAACTGTCAGTACAACTGCCAAGAGGCATCAATATTGGTCTTCTCCTGTTTTTATTTTGATAGCCACAAGATTGGAGAAGGGTTAGCGCAGTCGGTATAGCGATTGGTTACGAGCTTGACGACCGAGGGGTCGGAGTTTGAGTCCCGGTATGGTCAAGAATTTTTGCCGTTCACAGTGGCTGCCCTGTCTAAGACACGAACCGTCTTCGCACGCTCGAATACTGGGATCGTGGGTTCCAATCCAAGGAGGTATGGATGTCTGTCTGCGTTTATTCTGTTTGTGTTATCATGTGTAGATAGCGGCCTTGCGACAGGGCTGATCCCCCGTCCAAGGAACCCCACCAACTGTGTATAGATTAGGAAACTGAAAAAGCGGCCCGGGCCCACGACTGTCGAGCCATAGATAGATTAGTCACAAGACGTGAGTAATGTAATTCGATTGCTTATATCCGGTGGTACTATACGTATTTACCACTGCGCTTTAAAGGAATAGACATAGGGACAATATTTCCTTTACCTTAAGGAGTAAAGAAAAGGTAAACTTGTTCCTGCACTTAATTAATTAAACACTACACCATGAAAGGTTTTGGGGGAGTGGTGGTATAGTTCCACCATACTTCAGGCTGAGGTTGAGATGAGTAATTAGCTTCACGTCCCGGTCGCTTCACCTTCTGTGAAAGAGCCCACGATGCACATTGACTATGAGACTCCGTGAGCCACAGATCTGGTCTGGACCCGGTGGAGAAGAGAACAGTTGTGTTGCCCTTGCCGGGAACGCAACCCGGCCGTCCAGCCTATAGCCCGTCGCTATACCGACTGAGCTGCTCCGGGCCCTCTTTATGTTAGAACGTTCCGGAAATGGTTGTGCAAGAAGAACTCGCTGCCTTAGCCGCTCTATCGTCTCTAAACTGACATCTTCACTCAGGCTTCCTGCAGACAGGAATAATGCATAAGAAATGCTCACTTGCTTATGCATTCTGACCACAAGTCAAGGAGAGACATGATTCCTCTCAGAGAAGAGGGAAGTGCCGATGTCTGTTGACTGCATTACGGCCAGAATTAAGTATGCAACTCAGGGCCGCGCCATAGCTTAAGCGGTTAGTCGCTGGCTTCCCACCGCGGCGGTCCGGGTTCGAGCCCTGGTCTGGTCAAGTGGGATTTGTAGTGGACAAAGTGGCTCTGGGGCAGGTTTTATCCTAGTATTTCGATTTCCCCTGCCAATCTTCTTTCCACCAGTTGCTCCACAATCACCCTCACCTATCATCTGGGGCTGGTACAATAGGCCAGAATTGGCTGCAGTACAAGGGACTTGGTCCCACCCCACTAGCAATAAAAAAAAGTATGCAACTTTATTCGTTTTTGTCGTCGAACGGTTTACCTTCTACAAGGAGGCTATGTCATTGGGTCATGAAGCTAGAAGCGCCTCATTATCCTCTTATTTGGGCAGGCCGGTATCCAAACTGGGAATATCCCAAATACAAGTCAGAAGCTTTAATACTTGAGTCACGTGGCATGTTCATTGCAAGGTAAACGAGGGAGGCAACTCCAGGACATATTTAAAAGCAGATTAAATTCGGAAAGTGTTTTCTGCCAATTTAAAGTAAATTGTTTTCCCGCCGCCAGGCTGAAAATATACATAGTTTTGTCTGTTGTTTTGTATGGGTGCTAAAACTTGGCCTCTCATCTTGGAGAAATAACGTGGATTGCCGTCTTCTATTACACGACACCCTGTAATCTGGTAGGAGAGTACCAAAGTTCTAGTAATCTACCACGAAGAAGGAGGCAGCATGTTTCCACCCACCAGGCTACAAGATTATGAGAACAGGACACAGGAGAGAAGCGGAGCAGATGACAGGAGGGTGAGGGAGGTTTCATAATGAGGAGCTTCGTAATTTGTACCCCATGCCATATAGTATTAGCACAATGAGATCGGAGGGGGGTCCTGCGATATAAGAAAACACTAATTTTAATCGGAAATTTTGACGGGAATAGACCATTTGGCAGTCCTAAATTTAGAAGGGCAAATAGTAAATACAGTAAATCCTCGCTGATCTGGAGTAACTTTGAGGAGGGAGAGGTCATGCGGATTAGGCAATAATCCGGATTGGTAAAGCGAAAGGTAGCCCTAGAAGAAAAAACTTAGAAAACAAAAATAAATGGAAAATTTAATGATGTAAATAGTGCTGATGAAAATAAATAATAAAATATCACTGTAGAGCCTTTATTTAAAATATATAAAAAGACGATACATTTATTCATCGACAGAAGAATCAGAAGTTGTGCTTGTTTTTTGAACGTAATGAAGTAGGTTTGACGAATCTGTCAAGCTTTGTCTGAACAGACAAGTGACTCGTCTGTCTTCCCAAGTACCCTGTGTCTTTTTAAATTACATACTCAACTGTGAACAGCATTTTTCATATTTCGAGCCGATTATCCGAGATCCAGACTAACTGTAACCGGATTAGCGAGGGCTTACTGCAGTATTAAGAAGTGCGTTTATGTGGACTGATTCATCTAGTTCAAGTTACGGCACAGCAGGAGGCTTTTGTGAACACGGCAACGAGAACTGCTGTTTTAGCAAAAACAGGAATTTATTGACTAGCTGATTGACCATCGTCTTCTCAAGTAGGGCTCTCCTCGGTGTGGTTAGGTAGTAAATTACATGAACCGGGTTAGTTCAATTAGTGGGTACTGGAAGACTGGAACTTTCTGTCTGTAGATATAGTATAATCCTATGTGACTATGTATGTCGAAAGGTTCCTGTGATACTGATGCTTGTGAGCCGGGCCGGTTCAATTCAACGAAGTTGTAAACGGAAACATGCGACTTTAAAGTTCCCGGGTACAGCCCAATGCAATGCATATGTTGGCTGACAGGCTGAGTGATTATGCTGAACATCTGTAGTTAGATATACCGATCTGATGAATAATGCATAACTCCGTACGCTGGGAGACTAATTATTCCAGTCCAGAACATTTGGTCACAAGTCTCATGCACTGTATGGCAACAGACATCATGCTATAGAAATGAATCTACAACGAAATGTTACTGATATTTTAAAGCGCAGTGGTAACAATATGTACCACTCGCTCTAATATTACGGAACTCTGCATTCTGCCTACACAGTGTATTTATGTACTTCGTATGGTTCTCGCAATAAACAGCATTAACCGGTTGGGATTTGTAGCGGAGACGTAATGTGTTTCCTGTGAGCTACGAACTGAATTTATATATACTTTGTTCTGCCCACACAGTGTATTTATGTGTTCCGTATGGTTCTCACAATAAACAGCGAATATTTCCCTAAACAGCATTAACTGCTTGGGCTTTGTAGCGGAGGCGTAATGTGTTTACTGTGAGATACGGACTGCATTTATATGTACTGCATTCTACCCACNCTTTCTACCACGCACATGATTTTGCAGAACAGCATCAGGCTAAATAACTCTTATGGCGTTTGGGGACATCCCGTTGTTCTGTTAGCTGCATTCATCTCCATNCTGCATGCATTCTGCCCACGCAGTGCATTTAGGTGTTCCGTATGATTCTCACAGTAAACAGCGATTATTTCCCTAAACAGTATTAACAGGTTGGACTTTGTAGCGGAGACGTAATTTGTTTCCTGTGCGGTACGAACTGAATTTTTTAAACATTATTCAGATCTTCAGTTTGGCAAAGTACAAGGAAAGCTATTCATGTTGGACCCAGTACTGACGCCTCCTGGCAGTTGTACTGTCAATTGCAGCTACACTGCAGACACGGATTTAGGACTGCAATGTGTCAACTGCGCACGCGCAGCTGTTTGCCCTGGTTCCAGTAGCCAAACAGTCGGGACCGTCGGGACAGTTCGTATGACAGGCCCACACTGTATAAAAAGCCAGTAGAAACTGTCCACTCCGCTTGTTTCCTGTTGTTATTTTTCCTACTTCTCTTGTATACAAGACCACAAAGGCCTCAGAAGCCAGAGGACAACAAATCAGTTTCTGCTTAGTGTTCCAGTGTTGCAAGTGCCTGTGATGTAGCAGTAGCTGGTAGCAGAGTCGCGAGTTTGGACCGCTGATTGATTCTCGGGCTGCTGACGGCTCTGCTTCATCTTAACAGGTTAAACAGCATAAAAAAAAGCGGGAAGACCTTCCACGTTTCCGTAGTGCATCTCCTTCTCTTTTGCCGTCAGATCTGAAAATAAATGTAAACGTTCATAGACAGGCATGGAGCGATCCTAGTTGATGTCCCCACATTTAAAGAGAGATCAACTTTCTGAAAACATATGAACCATTAATAATGCATAATTTCCAGACATTGTGACGAGATCTGTCGATGGTATCGTATTTTAAGACAATTTTTACTTACAATGTCGCGTAACATATTAAGATTACTGCCAGTTAATAGTACGATGTAAAAGGAAAGCAACATTAATTCATTTTCAGTAAAATATCTAACAGGAGAGTATTTTTTATTTGCCGCTTTGTTAGTGTGCTCTAGCCGCGATGCTGCGTTTATGTCTGAGAGCCGACTTTCTTATCATATTTCTTATATATATATATATATATATATATATATATTATATTTCTTATGTACACAATTTTAGCCGGTCATCGTAGCCGAGCGGTCTAAGGCATATACTGTCTTCGCTTGCTCGGAAGCCAGGGTTGTGGGTTCGAATTCCACACCAGGCATAGATGTTTGGAGTGTGTATGCCTTTATTCTGTGTTTGTGTTGTCCTGTGTTTAGGTAGAGGTCTTGCGACGAGCTGATCACCCGTCCAAGGAGTTCTACCATCTGTAAAAATGATCACTGAAACTGAGAAATCAGCCCTATGCTCCACAGTGGTAGCGAAGAGGAGGAGAGAAAAAAATAATTTTACTCTGTTCGATTTCTTCGGTAGTACGCATAATTATCTCCTAGAAACATATTTGGGGAGTACTTCAGGTTAGTAAACTTCTCCACTTAACGCTGGATATTATTTCGCTGTTACCTAATTTCCGCTGCGATAGATAGGATATTCCTCAGATGTGTCGCTGCTAGGTTCAGAAGACTGCAGTTACTCTTTGCTTCGATCCTGTGTTTCCCGCATATCAGATAAGCAAACTGAACCCACGGACTTCTCTCACCATCTGATACAAGCGGCTTCCTTGTTCCATTAAAGGAAATTAATGGTAAAGTAGTTCAGAATACTCGTTCCCTTCTACTTTCCAATCCTAATTAATCCTCAGTTCAATACAAGCCTTCATCTATCACTGTCTCCATTACACACACAGGACGAAACTTCAAACCAAATGGGTAAACAAAAAAGGAGATTTTTTTGTTGCAGCAAACGTGAAACCTGAGCTACGTAGCTGCTGTGTTCGAGTTTAAGACGTGTGCTCGAAGCATCCGAACCAGGGCCTGCACGAACTCTCAATAAGATTACAAGTTCTTCTTCAGTACGTCCGTTACGTTTGATAATCCTGTACCATTCGTCTGCGCGGTGGCGTAGTTGGCTGAGGCACTATGCTACAAGACGGAAGGTCGTGGATTCGATTCCCGATGAGTTCAGTGGATTTTTCAATTGGCCTAATCCTTCCAGCCGCACTGTGGCCCTGGGGTCGACTCAGTCTCTAACAGAAATGAGTACTAGGAATCTTCCTGGGGGTAAAGGGCGATCGGCCTGCGCGTAAGGCTGACAACCTCACCGCCATCTGTGAGCAGATTGACTAGAAAATGTGAGAACCTCGACGCCTCACAACTCTATGGGCCTCCACGACCTGTCACATTTCTACCACGCACATGATTTTGCAGAACAGTATCAGGCTAAATAATTCTTATTGCGTTTGGGGACATCCCGTTGTTCTGTTAGCTGCATTCATCTCCATAATAGATAACTGCGGAACGTAGACGCAATTTCCCGACGAATTCAGAATGTCCTACAGCGAAATAGACACGTACAGAGTGCGCCATTTAGAACGCAACCCACAGAACAGTCGCGTACTTCAATACAAAAACGGAAATCAGGAGCTGCCCCCCGTGTGCAGCTACAGGATTTACTCGTGGCACTCCAGTCAGTGTCTGGTTCCTAGGCTGCTGCTTTCGCCAGGTTTCCAGAATCTCACTACACGCTAACACTGGGTATTCGTAAGCACCATACGTGTTCATTGTCTCGCAAATAGCGCGCTGCTGTTCGTGAAGCGTTTAGCAGTAAGAATAAACATGGAAATAATCCATTTGTCTTGTTACTCTGACGTCACATCTAAAGTTGCAGATACTGATGTAATTCTGGTTGCATTTTAAATATATATTAAAAATCGTAAGACTGCTTTGCCCTCAACGTATACGCTCTTGCAGCTTAGTTGCCCGAGTAGCCCAATGTCATGAAATGTTTAAGTTGAATCACTTTCAGCAAATACATTAAAAAACAATCAGTTATATCATGCAAAATGAAGATAGTTTCACATATCCTGGAGAAAAACACTTACAGAAGAACAATTGGAATATCTGTTTTAAATTTAATTGTTGTAGAGTGAAAATCACTTTTACGGATTCCAATGGGAAATTTCCATGTCACCCTGTTGTGATGGATTTGTGATAATTTATAATATCACGTATAAGGGGTAGGTGTGACGCATAATTGTGGTTTCTAGATTTGATGATTGGATTTGTTAGACGTCCCTATTACAGTTACAGTTCATTATAACTGCTCACACATTGAACCCCTTCCTAAAGACGCCTGTGTGCTTAGTCGATGTTTGGTAACGCTTCAACTATTGATTCTTCAAATATTCAAAGTCAAAGTCATATTGCAACTGATGGTCGGTCGGTCAGTCAGTCGGTCGGTCGGTCGGTCGGTCGGTCGGTCGGTCGGTCAGTCAGTCAGTCAGTCAGTCAGTCGTGTCAGTCAGTCAGCCAGTCAGCCAGTCAGCCAGCCTTGATCTGGAGCCCAATCTGGGGCTTATGATCAGATACTTATTACTGTTTGACAGTTACGGTCTTGTTATTGTGGAGCGCCCTCTCTGACGAGAGGACGGGTCTGTCTTTTCTTAGAGTCATTGCCTGCAGTAGTAAGTTATTTGTCTTAATGTAAAGAATATTTACGTTTTACATGTTAAACATGTTAATAAATGTATCACGAATGGGGGAGACGAGGAATGTGTATAGGATATTGGTGGGAAAACCAGAAGGAAAGAGACCACTAGGAAGACCAAGGCGTAGGTGGGTGGACAATATTAAAATGGATCTTAGAGGGATAAGTTGGGATGGTATGGATTGGATTTATCTGGCTCAGGATAGGGACCAGTGGAGGGCTCTTGTGAACACGGTAATTAAACTTCGGGTACCATAAAATGCTGGGATTTTCTTGAGTAGCTGAAGAATTGGCGGCTCCTCCAGAAGGGCTCAGCTCCATGAGTAAGTAAGTAAGTAAAATATAAACAGGGCCTCTGTCAGTCCAGGCTCAGTACAGCAGATCATGCCCTATATCTAGTAGCTTCCGCTACAACGGCAGTTTAGTCACTTGAACGGTCGTAAGCTTGACTGCCGCCAAATTTAAGCCTCTTATACTTTCTATGTCGGGCTTCGCCTTGTCCAATATTGCCAACATTTTCGTTATCGTGATTTTGTATGACTTGTGCTTCTTGCCTGCATAATTTTGCTATATAATCGTATACGTACGAAATTTTGAAAGCCATGTGTAAATCGCGAACCGATGTACGCCTTGGAAAATTGCTAATGGTGCGGTGAACCTTGTTTTTTAGGCGCTGCAATTTCACTAGATGGGTGTCTGCCGCGAATTCCCAGGCGGGACTAGCATAAGTCAGTACAGAGCTAATGAGAGCTTTGTGGAGGTTAAAGTTAGCGCTTAATGGATCACTTTTGAATAAGGAATACAATCTAATAAATGTTCTGAAGGCCTTGGCTTCGGTCATTTCTATGCATAATCTCCATATAACCCTCCTGCCGAAGATTACACCGAGATATTTTACACAGTCTTTTATAAAGTTCCGGAAAACCTAATAGAGATCACCGCCTCCAAGGGTTCTGTTACTGCTGTTCATGGCTGCGTTGTACCGGATACTGGTGCAATATCGTGGTAACCAAGCCCTTTGTCCAGCAACAGACGTCTTTTCTCGTTGACAGCGTAAAGCTCGGGAATATGTTTAACTAACCGTTGCCTAGCAGTGCGTTACAATATTATCTACGTAATTATCATCTTAATATTCTCGAAATTATATCAATGATGTGAAAGAAAATATTTCTCTTAGACACTCGTGAATAATTTAAAGATATATTAAAGGTTTCAAAAAACAAATAATTTTTATAATGCCGTCTTATGTGATGTGGCGCCATGTGGATTTTGTGTGAACCGACGTTTCGGAGGAACGTCGGTTGACATAAGATCTGCACGGTAACACATCCCAGAAGGCGGCATTCTTCATAGAGACCGCTGTGAAAATAACAAATCATATAAGTCATTTTTAAAAAGAATTTCCGTTTAGCCAAGAATATGGGATACAGTTGAATATATATGAAGTCAGCTGAGTTACCGGTCTTCATGTCGCTGTGCTTCAGAAGCCTGTGTTCTATCAGCCACGAATTGTGTGTTCAGTATACAGTACTTACTTACGCCGGTGCCTGGACGTGCCGCTACACGGCATGACGCGCACGGAGGCGTGGCGGTAGCACTTACAGACGTAACGTTCCTATCATCGTGCTGTATGAAATTGTATCCTTATTAACGTCATCACCGTCATTAACTCAATGAGACAAGTAGGGCGAATTCACAGCCATCAACATACATTTCAGGCAATCCAAAGGGATACGTTTCCTAGAGGAGAGTTTTCAGCAGTAAAGTCAGCGGAAATAATGCCTTTGGTCAAAAAGCTTTCTGTTTCTGCCGGAGGTTTCGGTTCGTGTCCGGTATTGTTGCTAGGTGACTGATTTGTATAGCGCAAAAGTGACTATGTCTGCTGCTGTTTCCTTGATTGGCAGCCTTTTAATTCCTAAAGCCTGTCGCTATTCGGCACCATGGCGGTAAAGTAACGGAGAATTTTCAAGGTAAATTTATGTTCATTAGATTGGCAGAACCGGTAAGCAGTTTTAATACTTCAGGACAGTTAAGGACAGTTTAATTTTAAGTGTAATCTCCTGCAACGCACGGGCACATTGGCTAATTCGGAGTAATTCCCTAATTTCTGTTAGAAATCGAAGATTCAGTACCAAAAATAATAAAGTACTCCATCAGAGATGAATTTAAGCCAGTTGAATCCATATCATAACTACTCCATCACATGAAATATCTAGTGGCCGTGATCAGGTTGGCTTCCTATTGAAACTGTGCTGCTTACGTGAAGTCCACCCCAGGGCTGGCCATGTACAGGCAGATACAAAAATTGCTGTCTCAGTACAGCCAGACACAGCTGTAAATGCAGCGCTGGCTTCCAAGACTTCAAGTAGTGGTGACTATGAAGGTTATTGTCTTCTGCAATGTGACTTCATGCAGACTGGTAGGTCGTTAAAACGTTTCGGATCGATCCTCTGCATCGCTCTTCATGGTGGTCAACCCTAAAGGTGAAAGCAGCACGTTATTCCGAAATGCTGCAAACGATGTGCTTGGCTACACGGCGTCACATTCTAGAAGTATTGAACCTTCCTACAGCTTTCCTCTGGCCCCGTGTCAGTCCGGTGCTATGTTGATCGCGAGAGCTCGGTGGTGAGACCATCCCTACCGAGTTGTCTGCGGAGTAGCTGCAGTTGTCAGTACAGCTGCCATGAGCCACCAGTACTGGGCCCAACATGATTCCGAAGACGTGAATGATGTTATTTAGTTACTTGTGGCATTTTGCTGTATTCTTTCGTCACGTCATATCACGTCTGATAATATGCCCAAATGTAAGTATTCTATAATTTGGTTCATTTATTTATTTACTTTTCTTTCTCTATTTTATCGTGTTATTTTATTTTAAGCATGTATTTTAGTCAGAGTCAAAATTATGTTACGACCGACGGTGAGTCGGCAAGTCTATCTTGGTGTCAAACACCCATCTGGGGCCCAAGACCAGATTATTTTACTGTCAGGCAGTTGTGGCTTTGTCGGTGTGGGGCGCCCTCTCTGACGAGAGGACGGGTCTATCATTTGTCACTGTAAACTTATACTTCAAAGAAACAATAGCCTTCATAAAGAATTCAGTCCGTACCTCACAGGAAACACAATACGTCTCCGCTACAAACCCAACCGGTTAATGCTGTTTAGGAAAATAATCGCTGTTTATTGTGAGAATCATACGGAACACATAAATACATTTTGTGGGCAGAGTTTCTTAGTGTGAGTTTCTGAAGTTGGTGCAGACATCTGTAACATTGATGCTGAATTCGTGTTCTAGTCAATTTGAAGAGGACAAAGCTGGACGCCGGTTGCTTCTTAGAACACAGAGCTTTTACTGAAGGCGTGACACTCCTGTGTCTGCATTATAATTTCTGCAAGTGCCTGTCGTGATGATAGGGCCTGGACCTGGTTCAGTCGCGGCACACTGAATTCTGCTGACCTGAGTTAGCCTCGTTATGTATTCATGTCACTAGAACCTCATTTTAGTTACTGTTATTGACGTCATTAATTTAAATTCTGCGCCACGGGGATGCGGTCAGCACGTAAAAATTAATCATTTCGAGACATAATGCCAGTGTGTTTCCCAATTAACATAAAAATCATTTACTCAGAAAATCTGTTTACATAAAAGTTCTAGCTACAAAATTACGAATGAAATTAGGAATGCATTGTTCTCGTAACACTATACAGAGTGTCTACAAAAGGTCCGACACATTTTGATCTTTAATAATTCGGAAAATAACGAAGAGAGAAATAAACTGGTTACATTGTTGGACTGAGAAACTAAAAAAGTTTTGTGTCTATTGTTAGTAAAGTTGTACTGTGCTCCATTTGTTGCACGTAAAATATCAAGACGATATTCGATTTCTTGCCAGGTTCGGGTAAGCTTACCGACATCAACAATGGTTATTGCGTCTCTTACTCTGGTTTTTAATTGATCGATGTCTCTCACCTGTGTCTTATAAACGTCTTTGACATATCCCCAGAAGAAAAAGCCCAATGGGGTTATGTCAGGTGATCTTGGGGGCCAAGAAATTGAACCACCTCGTCCAATCCATCTTCCTGGAAAATGTTTGTCCAAAGCATCACGAACTATGGTGCTCAAACGAGGTGGCACACCGTCTCTTTGGAAAGTGATTTCGGGCTGAAGCGCTTCAATTGCGGGAATACAAAATTCTGCAACACATCTAAGTAAATGACTGATCTGACTGTCTTTTCCGCGAAAAATAAAGGCTCAATGACTCGATCATGCATAAGAGCACACCATACATTCACCTTTGGGGAGTCTCTTGCCATTTCACGGTATTCATGAGGGTTCTTTCATCCCCAAATGCGTACGTTATGGCGATTGATTGTTCCAGAAATGTGGAAGCAAACTTCATCAGAGAACAATATGGTTGCAAGAAATCTTTCATCATCATCCTCTATTCTTCATGACATATCTGTTGCAAAATCCTTTCTCTTAGGCTTATCATGTGGTTCAATGGCTTGCACAAGTTGCTTCTTACAAGCAGACAGCCGTAATTTCTTCCGTAGAACCTTGTGTACTGTTGAAACTGGCATATACAATTCTCAAAGATTTCCTGGGACTGCGTGCAAATACTTCTCGGACACGCTCAACATCATCATGTGCTGGGACGTCCGGAACTCTTCGTACTGAGAACACTTCCTGTTTCTAAAAATTTATTTTTCCAATCCATGATACTGTTTCTAGAAGGAGGATCTTTCTGGTAATGTGTTCTGAAGTTCCTCTGCGTTTGTGTCACCGATTTCGTCTCTCAAAACCACACCACTGTTTGCGCTCTCTCTTGCGGAGTCACCATTTTCTCAACAATGAACACTGCACTGACAGCTATGAACACGTTCGTGACCTGTAAAGAGGAAAATAAACTTTCTGAGTTGATCTTTCCATCATTGCTAAAGGTTTATTTCTATCTTCGTTATTTCCCGAATTATTAAAGATCAAAATGTGTCAGACCTTTTGTAGACACTGTATATTTCTGTACGCCCTGTTCACGGGAATAAAAAGTAAATCCGCAATTATAATATATTGTCCGTCAGTCTGCACACTTCGTCTCTGGCATTACTGGGCTGATTGTGTTTTGAAATCTACTTAGATCTGAGTCTAAGCGTAGGTACGAGTCCAGAGTAAGGGAGGAGATGAAGGAAGGAGGCCCAGATATGGGTCTACGCCTGGGCACGAGCCCAGAGTAAGGGAGGAGATGAGGGAAGTAGGCACGGAGATGAGGGAATTAGGCCCAGATATGGGTCTACGCGTGGATACGAGCACAGAGTAAGGGAGGAGATGAAGGAAGGAGGCCCAGATCTACGCGTGAGTACGAGCCCAGAGTAAGGAAAGGGAAGGGAAGGAGACCCAGATATGGGTCTACGCGTGAGTACGAGCCCAGAGTAAGGGAGGAGAAGGGAGGGCGGCCCAGATATGGGCCTACGAGTACGAGTCCATAGTAAGGGAGGAGAAGGGAAGGAGGCCCAGATATGGGCATACACGTGGGTGCGAGCCCATATTAAGGAGGAGAAGGGAAGGAGACCCAGATATGGGTCTGCATGTAGGTACGAGCCCAGAGTAAAGGTGTAGAGATAAAAGAGGTCCTGATAAAAGAGGAAAGGTTTCGACTGGCAGGATGATGGGGACTAATGCATTCGGAATGACGCAGAAGGACGTGTCTTGGCCTAATTTAAGATACTCTCGCGGAATTTGTTTTAGGTAACTGAAGAAAATTACGAGAAACTTCAGTCAAGTTAGTCTTTAGCTTGCGGAGATTCCAAACTGTAGGTCCCGAACATAACCAGAATCGCTGTCAATCAGTAGCAGCGTGGAAGCTGAAGTTGTGGAGAACAGCGCAGTGTAGATATTGAACCAGCCGAATCCCCAACTCTCGTTTATATTCATGTTTCTTGAACACATTTAATATCAGAGTAAGCCGTTGCAACTTTGTTTTTATAACTGGAATTGTACAAAGTTTTTCTGGGTCTCATAAAAGTGTACCAGTACACATTTCACTTGTACGCTTGCTTTACAATTCTAGCATTGTTATTCTCTGACTGATCTGTTATGCAGATTACATTTCGTCTTCCACCTCTCCGCGTTTTTCCTGCAAATCCAGTTCGCTTCGCACGTTCTTCGGACTCTGCACTTAAGTATTTTGCGTTTGTCACTCTCAGAGACGAGTTAATGCTATTCCTTCGGCATTCTCGTAACCTTCCGTGACTTCTGTGCTCTGAAATCACAGCTGTTGCAGTTACTGCGTGATCTCAACGCGATAAATTTCAGGGTCTCATATTAATCTTAGACTCATTAAACTACAATTTGTTTTCCCTTAAGGTAATTTTTTAAAAGTACACAAAAATTAAATTTAATTGATGAGGTCATTGGACTTTCTATTGACCTAATCCTTCCAGCCGCACTATGACCCTGAGGTCGACTCAGCCTCTAACAGAAATGGGTACCAGGAATCTTCTTGGGGGTAAAGGGCGGCCAGCGCGTACGGCTGACAACCTCACCAGCATCTGTGAGCAGATTGTCTAGAAAATGAGGGAGCCTCGGCAGCTCACAGCCCTATAGGCCTCCACAGCCTGTTACAGGGATAGCTTTACCTTCATAAGCTTAATCAACGACTTCGATATAAAGTATATTTGTAATTTACAAATTAAAGTACCCGGGCTTCACCCGATATATTATTGCTTTCCTTGTTAGTATCACAATGTAAAGTAGGTAATACTTTATGAAGAAGTAATAACATTCAAGCTAAGCGAATAGGATAGGGATTCATTGCAGTCGCATTCAAAAACTGTACCTCAACACTTGCACATCGCTTTAACGGCCGTGGTTACCGTGCACATTGGTAAGAATAAGGAATAGATTTCGTAACATCTTTCTGTGTTCCCTGTTAGGTCCGGGGTAGGAAATGGAAAAGTTATGTTTTATACGGTCCTAATTGTGTTGGCTTCCCAGTAAGTTCGCTTCTGCAAAGGAAGTAAAACTCTCGTCCCTCACAAACGTGACACATCTGAAGCAGAGAGAATGCGGGGAGCAGGGACAGAAGGAGGGGCACTGTCGAGACGCGAAGAGAAGAGAAGTGCAGTGAAGAAGAGAGAAGTGTGCCCTCTGCAGAATCTCGCTTGTCTGTAATTCCTGGCGAGCGAGGGAAATTGGCCTCGGGCCGGGGTGAAAACGCTTGGCTGTCAGTTCGCGCTATGTTGTGGTGCTGCTGCCTTGTATCCATTTTGAGGTGCAACTTTAGAATTCCGACCAGCTTATCCGCAATGTTAACTAAATTCCCCGTTGTTTTGCTCGCTTACTGCAGGCGAATGCTGGAATAGTGGTCTACTTTGGAAGGACCTCGATGTCTCCTCTCAAACTGCTAATTACTCGTCGTCGGAGTTCATCTTGCCCCTCACATAATGATAAGGAGTGTATGTAGTCTCTGTGTTCAGACAGCGTCGTTAAGTAAACGCAGATCAATCATCATAGCATCATAGAGCACAGAGTGGGGGGCCAGCGCTGTGAAGCGTGGGAGTCTGGAGAAACAGTTGGGGGGCACACACTGAGGCGACCGCCTAGTTGGACGTCAGTTTCTTGCAAGGAAGTTATTCAGGGCTTGGGAAATGTTCATTTGTCTGACTATTCTGAGACAGATTGGAGGAAGTAGTGAGAGAAAACACATTTTAGGAAGGGACAAAACATTTCCTGCTTTGAAGGTTCTCAGGCGGTGTTCGCTAGTCTTTCTGGTAGAGATACTTTCGAGACAGGGTAAAGCTCTGGGAAGTGAAGAAGGTAAAAGGGGTAGGAAGTGAACTTTATTATGAGAAGGGGAAATAAATTGCGCAAGGTCTTTGTTGTGTTCGATCGGAATTTTGGTGTTAAATTTGGGAGGGGGGGGGCTCCGTGCGAAACATCAAAGGGTGTTCATTCATGAAATGGTCTGAATAAATAAAAATCCCGTTCACAGGAAACACATTACGTCTCCGCTACAGAGCCGAACCGGTTAATGGTGTTTAGGGAAATAATCGCTGTCTATTGTAAGAACCATACGGAACACATAAATACACTGTGGGGGCAGAACGCAGTATATATATATAAATTCAGTCCGTACCTCACAGTAAACACATTACGCCTCCGCTACAAAGCCCAACCGGTTAATGCTGTTTAGGGAAATAATCGCTATTTATTGTGAGAACCGTACGGAACACATAAATACGTTGTGTGTGCAGATTACAGTATATATATATAAATTCAGTCCGTACCTCACAGTAAACACATTACGCCTCCGCTACAAAGCCCAACCGGTTAATGCTGTTTAGGGAAATAATCGCTGTTTATTCTGAGAACCATACGGAACACACAAACACAATATATGGGCAGAACGTAGTTTCTGAATGTTAAACCATGTGGTACATATAGTACCCGCAAGGTTAATAGAATGTGTACCTGACCTAATTGCACTCAGCAGGCGACAGAACCCCAGCTAAGTAGCAGAATTTGGACCAGGCAGGGAGAAATGAAGAATAAAGAGAGAAAATGCATGAACGGCTAAACGAGAAAATTATTGCGTTAACCAGTTAGGGGTACGCCACCGTCCTAAATACAATTTAATTAGTCTTAAAGTTAAAATAAGGCAAAGCAGATTTTGTTAAGTCCTGTGCTTGCAGTGTTGCATATATCGGAGTAGGGTCTGAAGACCTGACGGCTATGGACATGAGAGGAGGATGGCCTTGTAGTTCGGAGACAGCCAGACGTTTCGGAGGAACATTTCGCCCCAATATTCAGCTCAAAGAGTAAGCAAACGGGAAACCATCAGAAAGAGGCGGCAAGTTGTATCTCCGAAACGTCGAGCTCTTTACATATGACATGGCTTTACAATCGAGAAGATCGTCCTCTTCTTACTTATGTCAAATTTAGATATATCTAACGTTGTGAAATTTGACATGCATGTAGCTGAGGTTTCTACTGAATTTAATTTAACTTTTTTTTATGCATTTTGTTTCGTTGAGCTACCCCTAGTTTTCTCTACATAAAAGTTGAAGATACAAAATTTTCCACGTACAAATATGAATGGTCCACAGAACTTGTTTTACTCGGTTGCAAAAATAATTTTATAGCCTCCAGTAATAGGCCTAACGTAACGTAACGTAACCTAATCTACCCTAGGCCGGCGGGGCAGAAGTTTCCTACATTTTCTTCACCTACTTATGTCCGGCGTAAGAAGGAATTCGTCTGTTTCCCTGCTCGGTTTTGAGCTGCTGATTGAGATAAGATACCTGCATCTGCGAACTGCTTCTGTAGTACGTGACAAATGGGCACGGAGACCTGAGAGGGATGCGGCGAGAGGAGAGGAGAGTTTGAGTGACATTGACTGTGCAGTGGTGTAACTGTGCTGCCAGCTGATACGTGGTTAACTAAAGACTAAATGGTTTAATGACTTCATAGAAAATCTGTCTTGAGCAGCGGATACTTGCTGAGTTACGTAAGAAGTCCATCAGCATTCATGGCATCCGAGCTTCCAACGCCGTCTTTACAGCAGCCCGCCACTGAACCTCATTCCGAGCCAGATGAATGCTCCCCACACCCTGCCACACTGCGTATTTAAGACCGATTTTCTTTCTCTCTCTCTCCTTTATTGACAATCAGACTGTACAATCTATAAGTCAATGTGCTGTTTGGTGTACAATTTAATAACTATTTATTGTACACTCTTCTGGCGTGTGCGGAATAAACATCCAGTGGTGTTTTCCTCATTTCGTTAGATCTGATGGCAAAATTCTTTTGAGTCTTCGATTTTCATGAGGTTGTAGTAGTGGTTGAAGAAGTGGGCTGGAGTGATTTTCTAGTTTGTTGAAGTACTTGGTACTGTTTTGTTCTCTTACGTAAGGAGTTTTTAGATCTGTATGTAGGGTGCGGCTGGATACATACCATGTTGCGTTCGTGATGGATCGGAGTATTTTGGACTGGGCACGCTGTATAATGGAGATGTTGGATTTGCTGGTGCAGCCCCAGAGTTCTATGCCGTATGTCCATATAGGTTTGATGACTGTTTTGTAGATTAGTAACTTGTTTTCGATGGAGGGGTGGGATTTTCTTCCTATGAGCCAGTTGAGTTATTTGGTTTTTTGGTCCATCTGTTTTCTTTTCTTGATTATGTGTTGTCTCCAGTTTAGTTTGTTGTTAAAAGTTAATCCTAGGTATTTGACCCTGTTCTTTTGGTTGTATGTTGATGTGATTTATTTGCACTGTGAGACAACTGCCTTTTCGGAGGGTGAAAGTTGTTTGTGTGGACTTTGATTCGTTTACCTTAATTTTCCATTTGTTTAGCCATGCTTCTGTGATGATTAGATGATCCTGTAGATGAGAGGAGGCTGTGGTTGGGTTGCCGTGGGTAGCGAAGGTAGCAGTGTCATCTGCAAAAGTTCCTATTATCGTTTATCTTGTGGGTATATCTTGTGTGTAGAGAGTGTATAGTAGTAGACTTAGTAAGCTTCCTTGGGGCACCCCTGAGTGGATTGGTAGGCGATTGGATATTTTCTCATTTATTTTGACTTCGAAAAATCTTTCGCTTAAATATGACTTGAGTAGGTTGTAATAATTTATTGGGAAGATTTTTTATGTTGTAAAGTAAGCCAGACTTCCAGACTTTGTCAAGAGCCTGGGCTATACCTAAAAATGCTGCTGTGCAGTATTGTTTGTTATTTAGCGCATTTTTATGGTATTTGCTATGCGATGGCTTTGTTGGATGGTTGAGTGGGCTCGTCGAGAACCAAATTGGCGTTTGGTATCCATGTTTGTGTGTGTGATTCTTGGTTTATTTTGTTGAGTATTAGTTTTTCGAGGACTTTTGAAATTGTAGGTAGAAGGCTTGTTGGTCGGTAGGATGTCACGTCGGTTGGATTTTTGCCTGGTTTCAAGAATATTATGATTTGGGCCCTTTTGAGCGGACGATGCCAATAGTCCAGTCTAAGTATGGCGTTGAATATGTATAGGAGTTTTATTTGGCCTTTCCTTGGTAAATGTTTTAGTATTACGGCTGTGATGTTATCATGGCCTGGCGCCACTTTTGGCTTTAGAGTGTTTATTGCTTCTTGCATTTCCTTTAGGGTAAAGAGTTTTAGTCTTTGGTGTCTTTGTATGGGTTTATTTAGAAGTGAGTTTACTTCTTGTATTTGATTGTTGTTGTGTGGAGTGAACACTTCCTGTAGATGTTGTGCAGATAGGTCGGCTTTTCCTTTGTCGCTTCTTGCCCAGTTTCCTGGGGGGTGATGTGAATTTGCGTATTGGTGGTGGTACTGATATGGGCTTTCTTTTGTTTTTTATGGTTTCCAGATGAAATTGTCTTGTCTTCTGAGGCTTGCGATATAGTTCTCGAAAGATTCGTTGTTTAGTTCTTGTAATTGCGTTTTAGCTCATTGCTGATTTTGTTGTATTTTGCTCTGGTTTCCGGGGTGTGAGGCCTCTGCCAGGTTCATCTAGCTCTTCTCTTTTTGGCTATTAATTTTTTTATTCTTAACGGTACGTTATTTGTAGGGTTCTTCGGATCATTTATGGAGGTTGCTGTTTTGGCGGCTTCTTGTAGTAGGGCAATGAAGTTTTTACAGTCGTTTTCTATGTCGGTTGATTCTTTCAGCTTAATTTTTAGTTTTGTGTTGTCTTCTATTATTTTCCTGAAGAGATCCACATTTGTTTTGGAGTTGTGAAGTCTGGGCTTGGATTTCCTTAGCACAACTGATGTGCTTATTGTTGCAGTGATCGGAGTGTGATCCGATGTTAGGTCAAGATTTGCAGTTGCGTTTGTGTAGTTAGGAGAGATGCCGTTTGTTATGAAGAAGTCTAGTAAGTCAGGAGTTTTATTTTCATTGGTGGGCCAGTATGTTGGTGTTCCAGTCGATATGATGGAGTAATTGTTATTTTGGATTGTCTTGTATAGTTCTCTGCCTTTTGTTGTTATGAGTCTTGAGCCCCAAAATGTGTGCTTGCTGTTGTAGTCTCCGCCAGCTATAAATTTTGTACCCAGGGTTTAGAAGAATGACTCAAAGCGGTTTCTCTCGAGGTTATAGCGGGGAGGACAGGAGACCGCGGTAATGGTGAGAGCATAAGGAAATGTTCTGACTTTGATAGAAGTGGCTTGTATGTGATCTTTTTCACATTTTGGTAGTTCATAATGTTCGATTTTTTCTTTGATTAGGATTGCAGTGCCTCCGTGGGCTGTGTCGTCAGGGTGGTTTGTGTGGTAAAGCTTGTATTTGGGGATATTGAAGTAGCTTCTGCTGGTGAAGTGGGTTTCGCTGATTAGCAGGATGTCGATTGAGTTTATGTTTAGAAATATTTTTATATCTTCTTGATGATTTGGAAGTCCTTTGGCGTTCCATTGGGCTGTTCTTAGGAATCTGGCCATTTATTTTGTTTTGATGACGAGTGTTGTTAGCGTGTTTAGTACCATAGTATTTTGTTGTATTAATTGTTCAATTACATTTTTTAATTCCTCTAGGAATTTTGCTAGTATGTTAGTTGTTTCTTGTGTTTGGGTTAAATTTCGCTTTGTGATTTCTGCGTAGGTTCTGGGTTGGGTTATTTCTAGAGGTTATATATTTGTCGTGTAGGATTCATTTGTGTAGATTGCTGGAGTAGAGGGTCTTTGGGAAAAGCTTCTGCTGGTACCTTTGGTTAGCTTACGAAAGTGTTCGCATCCTCTGTAGTTTGCGGGGTGGTTTCCTCCACATAGTGCGCGTCTGGCTAAGACCGATTTTAATGATGTTTCATCGTCTGCAGCTAGGTATCACAAGTAATGTATTCTCTGCAGGCTTTCCAACAAAAATTGGTATACATTTACTTCCCCATGCGTGCTATGTGCCTCACCCATCTTATTCTCCTAAGATTGATAATTGTGACAATATTTGAGTAAAAGTCAAAGTTGTCTCTCTGCATAAGTAATTAAGCACTACAACATGAAGGTGTATGGGGGAATGGATGTATAGATTCGCATTTTCTTGACCTCGGCGCTAGCTGAAGATGAATGGTCAGCTTCACGCCCCGGCCGCGTTACCCTCGGGGAAAGAGCCCTCCGTACCCATTGGATGGACCCCAGAGCCGCTCTAGACGATATGGAGAAGTGAAAATTCTTGACCACACCCGGACTCGACCTCTGACCCCTCGGTCACCCAGCCCGTAGCCCGTCACTACACCGACTACGCCATCCCGGTTCCGACAGCAATATTTGGATATGAGAACAACTTATGAGCTCCTCATTATGCAGCTTCACCACTCCTCCTGTCACTTCCTCAGAGACTCGCCTTCTCAATTAGGGTTAGAGACCAAATTTTACACCCCGAAACTCTAAGCTGGGCCCGACGCAGTTGATCAGTCCACCCGCCGTGAAAGTTTTCGTGGTGTAGTTATTCCAAGTGTGATGCAAGACAATGCGCGGGGGTCGCGGGAAGGGCGACTGCATTAGTCGGGCATAAGCCGCCTGAATTTGAGAAGCTGCTCCCGGGAGTAGAGCGTTTGTTCGGGAGCGCGCGAGACAGGCTTCCCCTCTGCATTGCGGGAGTGCATTATGTAGTGCTGCAGCTGACTCTGTGGTAAACTGTCACACTTTTTCTTTATGAGAGGAGAGAACCAACCTTCATACACCTTAACTTGGGCTACATTCGTACTCTAAATCTGCCATTTTGCAACCGAATTAATCGTTTACACATGGGTGCGTGACTGCCAGTGCGATCTCTTTATAATGCGAAGTGAACACAGCAGGTGTCGCCCGCTGCAGGATTTTGGAACAGCAGAGCTCTCATTCGTCAGCCTTCGTTCCACTTTACCCTTTTGAAGGCCGGAGTTCATGTAAATAATTCTTAACCATTCAGTCCCTGCCATACAAAGAGCAACCGGTTAAAGCTTTTTAGTGAAATAATCGCTGTTTATTGTGAGAATCATACGGAACACATAAGTACACTCTGTGGACAGACTGCAGTATGTATAAATTTAGTTCGTACATCACAGGAAACACATCACATCTCCGCTACAGAGCCCAACCGGTTAATGCTGTTTAGGGGAATAATCACACAGTTTATTGTGAGGAACATACGGAACACACAAATACCCTGTGTGGGCAGAATACAGTATATATAAATTCAGTCTGTACCTCACAGGAAACACATTACGTCTCCGCTACAAAGCCCAACCGGTTAATGCTGTTTAGGGAAATAATCGCTCTTTATTGTGAGAATCACACGGAACACACAAATACACTGTCTCGGCAGAATGAAGTATATATAAATTCAGTTCGAACCTCGGAGGTAGCACATTACGTCGCCGCTACAAAGCCCAACCGGTTAATGTTCTTTGGGCAAATAATAGCTGTTTGTTGTGAGAATCACACGGATCACGTAAATTCACTGTGTGGGTTAAATGGACAGGGATTTTCGTGGTGTTACTCAGTCCGTCCAGGGAACTGCCTGGATGTTACCTCAATATCGCCCTTCTCAATCCGTCCCAATAGGCCCCTAGTCATAAGTGACAGCGTCTTTAGAGGAACATAAACAAGCATATAAAGAATGCAGTCAGAGTGAAAATGGGAATGCAGTGTACGGCTTGTAAGATGGACATACGCCAATGCATATCATCGCTTTTAGTAGTGTAGCAGTGCCGGAAGGGGCAGACACATGTGGTCCCCTGTGGCGAGTCCAAACTGCCGGCCGTCCCCTTCCCCTCTGTTGTTCGTGACTCCAGGCGGACTGGCAGTTCTTTTCTGCAGCGTTTATTGGCCCCTTCTGGCCTTTAGCATCATCTTCTCCTTCTGCTTACCCTTCACACACGCAAGGGAATTCTTTTGTCCATAATTCGCTGTTTCCCAGGCCCACGTGCCATTGTGTCCAGACTCGTATTGGGGGGGTTCTTGGCTCTAATCTCGGCCGAGACAGGGCTATCCTGATACGGTTAGACCACCATCGATTCCTTCTCAGTCCTTTTCAATTCATTTACCGTTTTACGCTATATACTCTAGCTGCTGACAGCGTCCGTAAAACACAACAGAACATTGTCACATCTAGATCCAGTGCCAAGTAACAGCTGTGTAAATTGGCGACAGCACAACAGCCATTGCTAGGGAACAGCTCTGTGACACGTTCCCCAGAAACGAGAGAACACGCTATAATGCAGGAGACTTTTTCTGTGATGTCCTTGCCGGCGCTATATGACGAGGACTAGTGGTTCGGTTGAGTCAGTTGAGAGTTGCAGTTGTGAGAAATAAACAGCTGATAGCTTAGGCCGGGGAGAATTCGGGAACGCAGAGTAAGGAGAACGTCCGAAGTTGAAAGGCGCTACCAAGCACCGGCTAATGAAGACTGAGAAGGCTTTATGTGTGCTGTAAAGTGATCTTTGAAGTGTGATCTTCAGCGAGGCTGTCTTAGTTATTTGTAGTTACGAATGTAAGGGTCCAGTAAATCCAGTTACCAATCCAAACCTTGTCTCTAGGCACTCTTGCCATGTGACAGTAATACGGAATAGCATTAGCATCTGATTCAGTGTTCGTGTTGTTCAGGTCCCTGTCGATGGCCACTGAGACCGTCCCGTGGCCGCCTGCAAGCAACGGAACACGAGCGCTCCGCCATGTACAGCAGCGTGGCAGCCCACCATAACTACAGCGCGAGTGGGGACAAGCTTAGCAACCGGCAGCAGCAGGAACAGCAACAGGAACAGCAGGACGACCAGAATAACCAACAGGAAGATGGTGGCGCTACCCGGCGACATAGTGCCAGGCACCATCGCCGCCGCATGTCCATCACCACGCGACTCTTCAATTACATCAAGCAGCAGTTCCATCCGGAGAAAGATACAGGTAAGCAAGTCTCTCGCCCGGCGGAAGTTGAGGCTCAGTTTGTTGTGCTGCAAGACCCGGGTTAGTTCAGTGTTACGTGCTTGTTTCGTGGCCAACAGATTTCAGCGGCAACGTTAAGAGTCCGAACATGGTTCCAAAAATTGAAAGTCCCAGTATTTATTACAGCCTCATCAGTTTTGAAAGAAATATGGCTGTTTATACATACATGATTATAAATTAGAAAAACGAATATAATGTTTTCTGTGCCAGTCACGGTAGCCGAGCGGTCTAAGGCATGCACTGTCTTCGCTCGCTCGGAAGCCGGGATCGTGGGTTCGAATCCCATTCAGGGCATGGATGTTTAGTTTGTGTGTGTGCGTTTTTCTGTGTTTGTGTACAGGTAGAGGCCTTGCGACGAGCTGATTCCCCGCCCGAGGAGTCCTACCGAATGTGTAAGATCTAGAAAAGCCGAAGTGAACGGAGAAGTTCATGGAGGTAGGCCTAGGCCCACTGGGGCTGTAGTGCCAAGGAAAAAAAAATGTTCTCTGTACGATACACTTATTAAACCTATACAGTGTCAGCAAGAGACGCAATGAATGCAGGCGACGACAATAAAACTGTGATTGCAGTTGTAACATCACATCTGTATGAGTATGATAGAAAGTTGTACAGGAATTTTCTGTCGTTTCGCGCATAATAATCTTTTCGGACAAGGTTATCGCTTTCTTCCGCCGATTCTCTTTTGTCTTCGCTCTTGTTGCTTGGCGACCATAGTGCAGGAGGGATTTATATCTACCACTGTTTATTTGCTTGGCAATCGTTTAATTCATAAATGGTCATTTTGTAGCCCCCATAAATAGCCGATTGTTTGGTCTGTCGGTTGTGTTAACTGCTGCAGACTACAAGAAGACATAAATCTAAATGTGAGGCTCAAGAGCCCAATGGAAATCGACAGCGCACTAACCTCTCTAATCAACACTACAAAACAGGCAACCCAAAATGCTACACCTAAGATCACCTTCCAGAATAACACAAGGAATGTTCCAATTGAAATTAAAAAACTCATAGCTGAGAAATGAAGAGCAAGAGCAAGGTGGCATAGAAATCAAGCACCAATAGATAAAACAACATATAACCATATAAGTAATAGGCTGAAGTGTAAAATTAAAGAGGCAAGAGAAATATCCTTCTCTAACTATATAACCAGCCTCAACAGATATGACAATACCATCTGGAAACCCATCAAACATTAAAAGAAACCCAAGACACAGATACATCCTATAAGGAATGAAATGGCGCCGCAAACTTTGTGGGCAAGAAGTGATGAAGAAAAAGCAGCTATGTTCGCTGAATATCTTGCTACAGTTTTTACACCATATGATGACCATACTGATAAAGAAATAGAAAGACAAATATCTGAAAATATCAGCATTATACCAGAAATAAAATTTTTTACAGTTAAAGAAGTGCAAAACGAAATAGCACTCCTAAATTCAAGAAAAGCACCTGACATTGACGAAGTGACTCCCATAATGTTGAGAGAAATGTCAAGAAAAGGGTTAGTACTTCTCACATACATATATAATGCCATTCTCAAAAATAAATACTGGCCAAATCAGCTAAAACAGCAGAAATAATCCTGATCCTCAAACCAGGCAGAAATCCTAATAGTGTGTCACCCTATCGTCCTATAAGTTAATTACCCATCATATCTAAGCTCCTCGAAATACTTCTCATGAAAAGAATAAGGTCTGACCCAAATACAGAAGAATGGATACCATCATATCAATTTGGTTTTAGAGAAAACCACTCCACCATACAGCCGATACATAGAATAACACAAAATACACCAAGCAATAGAAAATAAAGAACACTGCACATCGGTCTTCCTCGATGCAAATCAAGCCTTTGATAAGGTATGGTATCCAGAACTTACTTACTTACTCATGGAGCTGAGCCCTTCTTGAGGAGCCGTCAATTCTGCAGCTACTCAAGAATTTCCCAGCATTTTATGGAACCCGAAGGTTCATTACCGTGTTCATAAGAGCCCTCCACTGGTCCCTATCCTGAGCCAGATCTATCCAATTCATACAATCCCATCCTATCCCTCTAAGATCCATTCTAATATTGTCCACCCACCTACGCCTTGGTCTTTCCTGTGGTCTCTTTCCTTCTGGCTTTCCCACCAATATCCTATACTCATTCCTCCTCTCCCCTATTCGTGCTACATGACCTGCCCACCTCATTCTCCTTGACTTGATCATTCTAATTATACATGGAGAAGAGTACAAGTTATGAAGCTCCTCATTATGCAGTTTTCTCCAACCTCCTGTCACTTCATCTCTCTTTGGTCCAAA
>NW_019739976.1:200018-200376 GCF_002891405.2 Cryptotermes secundus
TTGGGAACGAGACAGCAACATATACTTAGTTTTCTCTGTGTTTACTTCTAGACCAACGTCTTTACTTGCGTCAATTAAAGTTTCTATGTTTTTCTTTATGGTATCTACATTATCACCCAGCAGATTCACATCATCGGCATAAACTAGCAGCTGATGTGTCCCGTTTAATTTCAGTCCAATCTGGTTTCCCTGGACCTTCCTAATGGCACATTCTAAGGCAAAGTTGGAAAGGAGTGGTGATAAAGCATCTCCTTGTTTTAGACCATTCTGGATAGGAAATTTATCAGAAAAATGTTTACCTACACGGACTTTAATATAAGTTTCGTTTAAACACATTTTAATCAACTTAACTAGTTTC
>NW_019739976.1:200687-201237 GCF_002891405.2 Cryptotermes secundus
TAACTGACTAAAATAAAAAAAAATATCTGCCCATCACTTATTTCCACTTACTAAAATCCTATATAAATGGCAGAGAGTTCAGAACGAGAATCAATGATGGCATATCTAACAATTTTGCAATAAAATCAGGTGTACCACAAGGCAGTGTCTTAGGGCCACTACTTTATTTACTGTATACAGCAGACCTACCAGTCAATGCCAACACAACAATGGGCACATTTGCGGATGTTACCGTGATCCTCTCAGCCAACACAGATCCAGCAATAGCTACCTTCACTTTGCAAAATCATCTAAATCAAATACAAGAGTGGACAAATACATGAAACCAAGTCATTGCAAGTAAACTTCAGTCTAAGAAGAGAACAATGTCCTGCAGGTTTCTTTAATAACATACAAAACCTGAATCACCCAGCACAAAATACTTAGGTATTCATCTAGACAACCATCTAACCTGGAAGGAGCACATTACTAAAAAACGCAAACAGATTGAGTTAAAAATCAAGGATATGCATTGGTTAATTGGAAGAAATTCCCAGCTCTCATTAGACAA